>NC_136940.1:27661064-27710796 GCF_949987615.1 Pollachius pollachius
AAAAAATAGAAAATTAATAAATTAAAATACAATAAAGGAAGTATACATATAACCATATATACATATACATATATACACAGATACATATACACACACACACACACATACACAAATATATACATATATATATATATATATATATATATATATATATACACACACACATATATATATATATATATATATACACACACACACATACACATATATACACACACACACAAACCCACGCACATATGTATACAAAATAAACAATAAACCCGTACAAAACGAAATCCATCCTTACAAGGGGACACCTGTCCCGCTGTGAACTCCACCACACGAAGGTCGTCCAGGCACATGAAACATCACGCTCCAATGAAAATATATATAATATCTACATATATACATGTGTCATGTGTAACAAAATATTGCAATAGAGTCCAACCCAACAGTACGTCAGTCCACAGTGAATATACCGCGGAGGCCCTCAAGCCGGTAAACCCGAATGGGTGTTCATCAGCTATTGCACGTTACAGAGGGGCGAGGGCGACCAAGGCCCCAACAGAAGTGGCACTGGCGGGTTAGGTTTGAGAAGTTGAGTACCGACGCCGAAGGCGGCGGCACTAAATGCACGGGCCTAGGTCTGAAGGGAAGCAAGGCCACCCCCATCCCAAGCACAAGACACACTCAAGAGACCCAAGGGCCGTAAGGGATCACCTTGGGTTATGCGACCCAAAACAATGTTTTGTTCCCATAAGTGGCAGACCAGAAGGGGTTCGGTGGAAGCGTCGTAGGCCAGAGGTTAGGGCAGGGGGAGGAGGGGTTAAGGTCAGGGCAGGGGGAGGAGGGGTTAAGGTCAGGGCAGGGGGAGGAGGGGTTAAGGTTAGGGCAGGGAGAGGAGGGGTTAAGGTCAGGGCAGGGGGAGGAGGGGTTAAGGTCAGGGCAGGGGGAGGAGGGGTTAAGGTCAGGGCAGGGGGAGGAGGGGTTAAGGTCAGGGCAGGGGGAGGAGGGGTTAAGGTCAGGGCAGGGGGAGGAGGGGTTAAGGTCAGGGCAGGGGGAGGAGGGGTTAAGGTCAGGGCTAGGGTCAGGGTTGGGGTTAGGGTTAGGATAGGGGTTGGGGTCAGGGTTGGGGTTAGGTGAAGTGTCCGGTGGACGATTCCTCCTCGCGCTAGAGCGCCCACCTCTTTCTCCTGTCAAGAGCAGCAATGCTCCTGGTGGATAGGGTTAGGGTTAGGGTTAGGGTTAGGGTTAGGGTTAGGGTTAGGGTTAGGGTAGGGTTAGGGTTAGGGTTAGGGTTAGGGTTAGGGTTAGGGTTAGGGTTAGGGTTAGGGTAGGGTTAGGGTTAGGGTTAGGGTTAGGGTTAGGGTTAGGGTTAGGGTTAGGGTTAGGGTTAGTAGGGTTAGGGTTAGGGTTAGGGTTAGGGTTAGGGTTAGGGTTAGGGTTAGGGTTAGGGTTAGGGTTAGGTACAAGATTAAAGACGGCGCCGCCGAAGGCGGCAACGTCGAGTGCACAGGCCATCATCACACAACATCCCGGAATCTCCGACCCACCCCCACATTCATAACGTACTTGCCCTTGATCGCCCGCTTCGTTCTCTTCTCGAGAGCAGCAATGCGTCTGGTGGAAACTCTAGCAGGTAGGCATGGTGTGTAAGCTTCAATAGGACCAAAACGCAGCAGACTCTGGACCGGTCCCCGTTGGTCGGTGAGTGCTGCGACGTGTCTCGTGGACCTCCTGGTGGGCGTGTCCGGGGTGACGCCGTCAGCTGGAAGGTCGAAGGCCAGCCGGGTGCGGGTGGAGCCAAGGGGAGTGTCGGTGGGGACAGCGTCCCGACGAGTGCTGGTCCGGGCAAACCCATTGGGGGGTGTCGTGCCAGAAGAAGCCGGAGCCGTCTGAAGGGGCGTGGTGAGGGTCCGGCGCCCAGCCAAGCCAGAGGTGCGCGCCGTCCTCCGCGGCAAGGGCGTAGCCGGAGGGGGCCGAGAGCCTGCAGGGGGAGGGGGAGAGGGTGGGGTCGGGGGGAGGGGGAGGAGGGGAGGGGAAAGGGAGGGAGGGGGAGGGGGAAGGGGGGAGGAGGGAAGGGGGGCCGGGACAGAGGAGGGGGGGAGGAAGGGAGGGGGGGTGGGAGGGGGGCAGCGGGGGGGAGGGGAAAAGGGGAAGGACAAGGAGGAAAAGAGGGATACAGAGCTGGCCAGGGACGGAGAGCGGTCCGTCCGGTCAGCGCCGTCCTGGGTCCCGGGGTCGAATCCAGAGAGCTGGAAGGCGGAGGGAAGCGCGGCGGGAGACGGGGAGGGAGGCGGCAGGCCGGAGAGGGGCAGGGAGCCGTCCACCAGACCCGGGTCGTCAAGCTCACGCCGGAGGTCGGAGCGGAGGCTGTCCAGGGTCTCCTGTCGCAGGCGGCGTCCGAACTGTCGACCGGCCCAGGAGGCGGCCACCTCAAAGTTGCGGTGCCAGGCAGGGTCGGCAAGACGGGAGAGGGCACTGACCTTCTCCACCACGGTGGTCTTGTAGTGGTCCCGGAGTATCATGGTGGTGGTGTGGGCCCAGTTGCGTGCGTTACCCTCTATGAGGGACAGGGTGGCGGCGTTGGGGACGGCGGGGCGGATGGAGGCCGTCAGGGAGCCAGTGAGTCTTGATATAACATGGAGGGGCTCGGGACCGGTGGCGTTGGTCAGGTGATGGACCGCCTTGATGGCAGCGAGGATCAGTCTGTTTTTCAGAGCGAAGTCCGGGTCCGTAGACCGCGGGACGTCGGGGGCCTGAGGCCTAACGCGCGCCGGCGGTAGACGCGCAGGCCCCGAGCGCGCGGCGGCGGCCTCCGAAGGTCCGGGACGGTGGGGAGGAGGAGGACGGGCACGGGGCCTGGGACCAGGACGGGAGGGTACCTGGCGGCGGGGTAGCGGAGCACCGGCGGGGAAGCCTCGGTCCTGGACGGCAGGGCGGAAGGCCGGGCGGGCGTTAGCTCCGCGGCGGCGGCGCTCATCGCGGCACGGCGAAGGCGCGGGCCGGTAGGCCCGGGGCTGGAACGGAGGGGGATAGCGGGCCGACCCAGAGGGGGATCGGTGCCTAGCGGGCCGTGTGGGGGCAGCCCAACCCCGGGGAGAGGGGTCACGGGGAACCCAGTCGCGACGGTAAGGGTCTGCGACCGACGCATAGGAGCGTCTCATAGTTTGTACGGGCCCAAAGGGTAAACTAACCAGCGAGGGGATGTCAGAAGGGTCCCGTGTCCTGGGCTGGCGTCGTCCGCGGTGGACCACGGTCCATTCGTCATGGTGGCTCGGGGGAGGCATAGTACGAGTTACGTTTTTAAAAAAACGATCGGAAGGTTTCAAAAAAGGAAAGTGTGGTCCGATAGAAAATCCGTATTTATTGATTTTTCTATCTGTGCAAGCAGGTACGACGTTTCGTCACTAAAGTGACTTCATCAGGTACAAATAATTGCAAAAACAAACCGTGAATATATCCATTCCAAACGAGCCGTGGTGACAAATGACGGGAGGGTGCGCACGCACACATTAAAAATGCGTAAACAGAAAACAGGGGAGGAAAAGGAACCGTGGTCTCAGCACGACCCTGAACCAATCAGAGCCGTGCACGGGGGGCGGGATATAGTGTGTCACATGTCATAAACAAAGACGGCCGCCCGGGAGTGGGGGACCAATCAGAGACCAGGATTGAAAAACATCTTTGAATTGACACAATGAGGTAGAATTACCAACAGGTGACGCCAAATAGACCGATGCAGGTGGCAGTCGGAATGAATGGGGAAACAAACACACAACGCATTCAGGGGTAGTAAATAATGTAAACGACAGTACCATGAGGACATAAACGAATACATTAAACGAAATTAATTATAAACAATAAATAAAATAAATAAATAAATAAAATAAAACAAAATAAACGAAAGGCAGACGCACACACACACGAAAAACAACAGAATAATAGCATATCACCTCAATAAACAGGGTTAAATAATGTGCAACATTCAGAGGAATGGTGTGGGGTCAGACCAATCGAGAGAGACGTGAAAACGGTGGCAGGGGGGATCCGAAAGGGGGGCAAATTTAGAGGGGCCAAGGCCAAATAGAGGGGCAGAGGTAGGGCCAGGCGAGGGAGTGGTTAGGGTAAGGGCCAAAACAGGGTCAGGGGTCAGGGCCAGGGGAGGGGGGACGGCTAAGGTAAGGGCCAAGAGAGGGAGGGACGGTTAAGGTTAGGGCCAGGGGAGGGAATGGTTAAGGTAAGGGCCAGTGGAGGGAATGGTTAAGGTAAGGGCCAGGGGAGGGAGTGGTTAGGGTAAGGGCCAGGGGAGGGAGTGGTTAGGGTAAGGGCCAGGGGAGGGAGTGGTTAGGGTAAGGGCCAGGGGAGGGAGTGGTTAGGGTAAGGGCCAGGGGAGGGAGTGGTTAGGGTGAGGGCCAGGGGAGGGAGTGGTTAAGGTGAGGGCCAGGGGAGGGAGTGGTTAAGGTGAGGGCCCGGACGAGGGCGGGGACAAAAGGGGTTGGCAGGGCGGGACGGGGAAGGGGCGAGGGCCGGGGCAAGGGGCACGTCTCTGAGGGAGAAAGGAGAGGGGCACACGAAGGGGAAAACACCTACAGCTCGGGGAGGAACACACGGGACCACATGGGAGAAACAAAACCACAGTATACACGAACCTTCAAGTGTAAACAGGGTGAACGGATGACGGGCAACAACAAGAACACTAAAACACACAACAAAAATCATCAACCCTATAGGGGAACAGGTCGTAGATGTCCGGTGACAACGACGACGATGATGACGAAGGTGGTGCAGTTCATGTTGAGAGCGGTCCGGCCGGACTCGCGTGCCCATGTGTTGGTGGGGAGGGAAGGAGATCCGAGGAGTCGATAGGAGGCACGGGCGGGTTAGGTACAAGATTAAAGACGGCGCCGCCGAAGGCGGCAACGTCGAGTGCACAGGCCATCATCACACAACATCCCGGAATCTCCGACCCACCCCCACATTCATAACGTACTTGCCCTTGATCGCCCGCTTCGTTCTCTTCTCGAGAGCAGCAATGCGTCTGGTGGAAACTCTAGCAGGTAGGCATGGTGTGTAAGCTTCAATAGGACCAAAACGCAGCAGACTCTGGACCGGTCCCCGTTGGTCGGTGAGTGCTGCGACGTGTCTCGTGGACCTCCTGGTGGGCGTGTCCGGGGTGACGCCGTCAGCTGGAAGGTCGAAGGCCAGCCGGGTGCGGGTGGAGCCAAGGGGAGTGTCGGTGGGGACAGCGTCCCGACGAGTGCTGGTCCGGGCAAACCCATTGGGGGGTGTCGTGCCAGAAGAAGCCGGAGCCGTCTGAAGGGGCGTGGTGAGGGTCCGGCGCCCAGCCAAGCCAGAGGTGCGCGCCGTCCTCCGCGGCAAGGGCGTAGCCGGAGGGGGCCGAGAGCCTGCAGGGGGAGGGGGAGAGGGTGGGGTCGGGGGGAGGGGGAGGAGGGGAGGGGAAAGGGAGGGAGGGGGAGGGGGAAGGGGGGAGGAGGGAAGGGGGGCCGGGACAGAGGAGGGGGGGAGGAAGGGAGGGGGGGTGGGAGGGGGGCAGCGGGGGGGAGGGGAAAAGGGGAAGGACAAGGAGGAAAAGAGGGATACAGAGCTGGCCAGGGACGGAGAGCGGTCCGTCCGGTCAGCGCCGTCCTGGGTCCCGGGGTCGAATCCAGAGAGCTGGAAGGCGGAGGGAAGCGCGGCGGGAGACGGGGAGGGAGGCGGCAGGCCGGAGAGGGGCAGGGAGCCGTCCACCAGACCCGGGTCGTCAAGCTCACGCCGGAGGTCGGAGCGGAGGCTGTCCAGGGTCTCCTGTCGCAGGCGGCGTCCGAACTGTCGACCGGCCCAGGAGGCGGCCACCTCAAAGTTGCGGTGCCAGGCAGGGTCGGCAAGACGGGAGAGGGCACTGACCTTCTCCACCACGGTGGTCTTGTAGTGGTCCCGGAGTATCATGGTGGTGGTGTGGGCCCAGTTGCGTGCGTTACCCTCTATGAGGGACAGGGTGGCGGCGTTGGGGACGGCGGGGCGGATGGAGGCCGTCAGGGAGCCAGTGAGTCTTGATATAACATGGAGGGGCTCGGGACCGGTGGCGTTGGTCAGGTGATGGACCGCCTTGATGGCAGCGAGGATCAGTCTGTTTTTCAGAGCGAAGTCCGGGTCCGTAGACCGCGGGACGTCGGGGGCCTGAGGCCTAACGCGCGCCGGCGGTAGACGCGCAGGCCCCGAGCGCGCGGCGGCGGCCTCCGAAGGTCCGGGACGGTGGGGAGGAGGAGGACGGGCACGGGGCCTGGGACCAGGACGGGAGGGTACCTGGCGGCGGGGTAGCGGAGCACCGGCGGGGAAGCCTCGGTCCTGGACGGCAGGGCGGAAGGCCGGGCGGGCGTTAGCTCCGCGGCGGCGGCGCTCATCGCGGCACGGCGAAGGCGCGGGCCGGTAGGCCCGGGGCTGGAACGGAGGGGGATAGCGGGCCGACCCAGAGGGGGATCGGTGCCTAGCGGGCCGTGTGGGGGCAGCCCAACCCCGGGGAGAGGGGTCACGGGGAACCCAGTCGCGACGGTAAGGGTCTGCGACCGACGCATAGGAGCGTCTCATAGTTTGTACGGGCCCAAAGGGTAAACTAACCAGCGAGGGGATGTCAGAAGGGTCCCGTGTCCTGGGCTGGCGTCGTCCGCGGTGGACCACGGTCCATTCGTCATGGTGGCTCGGGGGAGGCATAGTACGAGTTACGTTTTTAAAAAAACGATCGGAAGGTTTCAAAAAAGGAAAGTGTGGTCCGATAGAAAATCCGTATTTATTGATTTTTCTATCTGTGCAAGCAGGTACGACGTTTCGTCACTAAAGTGACTTCATCAGGTACAAATAATTGCAAAAACAAACCGTGAATATATCCATTCCAAACGAGCCGTGGTGACAAATGACGGGAGGGTGCGCACGCACACATTAAAAATGCGTAAACAGAAAACAGGGGAGGAAAAGGAACCGTGGTCTCAGCACGACCCTGAACCAATCAGAGCCGTGCACGGGGGGCGGGATATAGTGTGTCACATGTCATAAACAAAGACGGCCGCCCGGGAGTGGGGGACCAATCAGAGACCAGGATTGAAAAACATCTTTGAATTGACACAATGAGGTAGAATTACCAACAGGTGACGCCAAATAGACCGATGCAGGTGGCAGTCGGAATGAATGGGGAAACAAACACACAACGCATTCAGGGGTAGTAAATAATGTAAACGACAGTACCATGAGGACATAAACGAATACATTAAACGAAATTAATTATAAACAATAAATAAAATAAATAAATAAATAAAATAAAACAAAATAAACGAAAGGCAGACGCACACACACACGAAAAACAACAGAATAATAGCATATCACCTCAATAAACAGGGTTAAATAATGTGCAACATTCAGAGGAATGGTGTGGGGTCAGACCAATCGAGAGAGACGTGAAAACGGTGGCAGGGGGGATCCGAAAGGGGGGCAAATTTAGAGGGGCCAAGGCCAAATAGAGGGGCAGAGGTAGGGCCAGGCGAGGGAGTGGTTAGGGTAAGGGCCAAAACAGGGTCAGGGGTCAGGGCCAGGGGAGGGGGGACGGCTAAGGTAAGGGCCAAGAGAGGGAGGGACGGTTAAGGTTAGGGCCAGGGGAGGGAATGGTTAAGGTAAGGGCCAGTGGAGGGAATGGTTAAGGTAAGGGCCAGGGGAGGGAGTGGTTAGGGTAAGGGCCAGGGGAGGGAGTGGTTAGGGTAAGGGCCAGGGGAGGGAGTGGTTAGGGTAAGGGCCAGGGGAGGGAGTGGTTAGGGTAAGGGCCAGGGGAGGGAGTGGTTAGGGTGAGGGCCAGGGGAGGGAGTGGTTAAGGTGAGGGCCAGGGGAGGGAGTGGTTAAGGTGAGGGCCCGGACGAGGGCGGGGACAAAAGGGGTTGGCAGGGCGGGACGGGGAAGGGGCGAGGGCCGGGGCAAGGGGCACGTCTCTGAGGGAGAAAGGAGAGGGGCACACGAAGGGGAAAACACCTACAGCTCGGGGAGGAACACACGGGACCACATGGGAGAAACAAAACCACAGTATACACGAACCTTCAAGTGTAAACAGGGTGAACGGATGACGGGCAACAACAAGAACACTAAAACACACAACAAAAATCATCAACCCTATAGGGGAACAGGTCGTAGATGTCCGGTGACAACGACGACGATGATGACGAAGGTGGTGCAGTTCATGTTGAGAGCGGTCCGGCCGGACTCGCGTGCCCATGTGTTGGTGGGGAGGGAAGGAGATCCGAGGAGTCGATAGGAGGCACGGGCGGGTTAGGTACAAGATTAAAGACGGCGCCGCCGAAGGCGGCAACGTCGAGTGCACAGGCCATCATCACACAACATCCCGGAATCTCCGACCCACCCCCACATTCATAACGTACTTGCCCTTGATCGCCCGCTTCGTTCTCTTCTCGAGAGCAGCAATGCGTCTGGTGGAAACTCTAGCAGGTAGGCATGGTGTGTAAGCTTCAATAGGACCAAAACGCAGCAGACTCTGGACCGGTCCCCGTTGGTCGGTGAGTGCTGCGACGTGTCTCGTGGACCTCCTGGTGGGCGTGTCCGGGGTGACGCCGTCAGCTGGAAGGTCGAAGGCCAGCCGGGTGCGGGTGGAGCCAAGGGGAGTGTCGGTGGGGACAGCGTCCCGACGAGTGCTGGTCCGGGCAAACCCATTGGGGGGTGTCGTGCCAGAAGAAGCCGGAGCCGTCTGAAGGGGCGTGGTGAGGGTCCGGCGCCCAGCCAAGCCAGAGGTGCGCGCCGTCCTCCGCGGCAAGGGCGTAGCCGGAGGGGGCCGAGAGCCTGCAGGGGGAGGGGGAGAGGGTGGGGTCGGGGGGAGGGGGAGGAGGGGAGGGGAAAGGGAGGGAGGGGGAGGGGGAAGGGGGGAGGAGGGAAGGGGGGCCGGGACAGAGGAGGGGGGGAGGAAGGGAGGGGGGGTGGGAGGGGGGCAGCGGGGGGGAGGGGAAAAGGGGAAGGACAAGGAGGAAAAGAGGGATACAGAGCTGGCCAGGGACGGAGAGCGGTCCGTCCGGTCAGCGCCGTCCTGGGTCCCGGGGTCGAATCCAGAGAGCTGGAAGGCGGAGGGAAGCGCGGCGGGAGACGGGGAGGGAGGCGGCAGGCCGGAGAGGGGCAGGGAGCCGTCCACCAGACCCGGGTCGTCAAGCTCACGCCGGAGGTCGGAGCGGAGGCTGTCCAGGGTCTCCTGTCGCAGGCGGCGTCCGAACTGTCGACCGGCCCAGGAGGCGGCCACCTCAAAGTTGCGGTGCCAGGCAGGGTCGGCAAGACGGGAGAGGGCACTGACCTTCTCCACCACGGTGGTCTTGTAGTGGTCCCGGAGTATCATGGTGGTGGTGTGGGCCCAGTTGCGTGCGTTACCCTCTATGAGGGACAGGGTGGCGGCGTTGGGGACGGCGGGGCGGATGGAGGCCGTCAGGGAGCCAGTGAGTCTTGATATAACATGGAGGGGCTCGGGACCGGTGGCGTTGGTCAGGTGATGGACCGCCTTGATGGCAGCGAGGATCAGTCTGTTTTTCAGAGCGAAGTCCGGGTCCGTAGACCGCGGGACGTCGGGGGCCTGAGGCCTAACGCGCGCCGGCGGTAGACGCGCAGGCCCCGAGCGCGCGGCGGCGGCCTCCGAAGGTCCGGGACGGTGGGGAGGAGGAGGACGGGCACGGGGCCTGGGACCAGGACGGGAGGGTACCTGGCGGCGGGGTAGCGGAGCACCGGCGGGGAAGCCTCGGTCCTGGACGGCAGGGCGGAAGGCCGGGCGGGCGTTAGCTCCGCGGCGGCGGCGCTCATCGCGGCACGGCGAAGGCGCGGGCCGGTAGGCCCGGGGCTGGAACGGAGGGGGATAGCGGGCCGACCCAGAGGGGGATCGGTGCCTAGCGGGCCGTGTGGGGGCAGCCCAACCCCGGGGAGAGGGGTCACGGGGAACCCAGTCGCGACGGTAAGGGTCTGCGACCGACGCATAGGAGCGTCTCATAGTTTGTACGGGCCCAAAGGGTAAACTAACCAGCGAGGGGATGTCAGAAGGGTCCCGTGTCCTGGGCTGGCGTCGTCCGCGGTGGACCACGGTCCATTCGTCATGGTGGCTCGGGGGAGGCATAGTACGAGTTACGTTTTTAAAAAAACGATCGGAAGGTTTCAAAAAAGGAAAGTGTGGTCCGATAGAAAATCCGTATTTATTGATTTTTCTATCTGTGCAAGCAGGTACGACGTTTCGTCACTAAAGTGACTTCATCAGGTACAAATAATTGCAAAAACAAACCGTGAATATATCCATTCCAAACGAGCCGTGGTGACAAATGACGGGAGGGTGCGCACGCACACATTAAAAATGCGTAAACAGAAAACAGGGGAGGAAAAGGAACCGTGGTCTCAGCACGACCCTGAACCAATCAGAGCCGTGCACGGGGGGCGGGATATAGTGTGTCACATGTCATAAACAAAGACGGCCGCCCGGGAGTGGGGGACCAATCAGAGACCAGGATTGAAAAACATCTTTGAATTGACACAATGAGGTAGAATTACCAACAGGTGACGCCAAATAGACCGATGCAGGTGGCAGTCGGAATGAATGGGGAAACAAACACACAACGCATTCAGGGGTAGTAAATAATGTAAACGACAGTACCATGAGGACATAAACGAATACATTAAACGAAATTAATTATAAACAATAAATAAAATAAATAAATAAATAAAATAAAACAAAATAAACGAAAGGCAGACGCACACACACACGAAAAACAACAGAATAATAGCATATCACCTCAATAAACAGGGTTAAATAATGTGCAACATTCAGAGGAATGGTGTGGGGTCAGACCAATCGAGAGAGACGTGAAAACGGTGGCAGGGGGGATCCGAAAGGGGGGCAAATTTAGAGGGGCCAAGGCCAAATAGAGGGGCAGAGGTAGGGCCAGGCGAGGGAGTGGTTAGGGTAAGGGCCAAAACAGGGTCAGGGGTCAGGGCCAGGGGAGGGGGGACGGCTAAGGTAAGGGCCAAGAGAGGGAGGGACGGTTAAGGTTAGGGCCAGGGGAGGGAATGGTTAAGGTAAGGGCCAGTGGAGGGAATGGTTAAGGTAAGGGCCAGGGGAGGGAGTGGTTAGGGTAAGGGCCAGGGGAGGGAGTGGTTAGGGTAAGGGCCAGGGGAGGGAGTGGTTAGGGTAAGGGCCAGGGGAGGGAGTGGTTAGGGTAAGGGCCAGGGGAGGGAGTGGTTAGGGTGAGGGCCAGGGGAGGGAGTGGTTAAGGTGAGGGCCAGGGGAGGGAGTGGTTAAGGTGAGGGCCCGGACGAGGGCGGGGACAAAAGGGGTTGGCAGGGCGGGACGGGGAAGGGGCGAGGGCCGGGGCAAGGGGCACGTCTCTGAGGGAGAAAGGAGAGGGGCACACGAAGGGGAAAACACCTACAGCTCGGGGAGGAACACACGGGACCACATGGGAGAAACAAAACCACAGTATACACGAACCTTCAAGTGTAAACAGGGTGAACGGATGACGGGCAACAACAAGAACACTAAAACACACAACAAAAATCATCAACCCTATAGGGGAACAGGTCGTAGATGTCCGGTGACAACGACGACGATGATGACGAAGGTGGTGCAGTTCATGTTGAGAGCGGTCCGGCCGGACTCGCGTGCCCATGTGTTGGTGGGGAGGGAAGGAGATCCGAGGAGTCGATAGGAGGCACGGGCGGGTTAGGTACAAGATTAAAGACGGCGCCGCCGAAGGCGGCAACGTCGAGTGCACAGGCCATCATCACACAACATCCCGGAATCTCCGACCCACCCCCACATTCATAACGTACTTGCCCTTGATCGCCCGCTTCGTTCTCTTCTCGAGAGCAGCAATGCGTCTGGTGGAAACTCTAGCAGGTAGGCATGGTGTGTAAGCTTCAATAGGACCAAAACGCAGCAGACTCTGGACCGGTCCCCGTTGGTCGGTGAGTGCTGCGACGTGTCTCGTGGACCTCCTGGTGGGCGTGTCCGGGGTGACGCCGTCAGCTGGAAGGTCGAAGGCCAGCCGGGTGCGGGTGGAGCCAAGGGGAGTGTCGGTGGGGACAGCGTCCCGACGAGTGCTGGTCCGGGCAAACCCATTGGGGGGTGTCGTGCCAGAAGAAGCCGGAGCCGTCTGAAGGGGCGTGGTGAGGGTCCGGCGCCCAGCCAAGCCAGAGGTGCGCGCCGTCCTCCGCGGCAAGGGCGTAGCCGGAGGGGGCCGAGAGCCTGCAGGGGGAGGGGGAGAGGGTGGGGTCGGGGGGAGGGGGAGGAGGGGAGGGGAAAGGGAGGGAGGGGGAGGGGGAAGGGGGGAGGAGGGAAGGGGGGCCGGGACAGAGGAGGGGGGGAGGAAGGGAGGGGGGGTGGGAGGGGGGCAGCGGGGGGGAGGGGAAAAGGGGAAGGACAAGGAGGAAAAGAGGGATACAGAGCTGGCCAGGGACGGAGAGCGGTCCGTCCGGTCAGCGCCGTCCTGGGTCCCGGGGTCGAATCCAGAGAGCTGGAAGGCGGAGGGAAGCGCGGCGGGAGACGGGGAGGGAGGCGGCAGGCCGGAGAGGGGCAGGGAGCCGTCCACCAGACCCGGGTCGTCAAGCTCACGCCGGAGGTCGGAGCGGAGGCTGTCCAGGGTCTCCTGTCGCAGGCGGCGTCCGAACTGTCGACCGGCCCAGGAGGCGGCCACCTCAAAGTTGCGGTGCCAGGCAGGGTCGGCAAGACGGGAGAGGGCACTGACCTTCTCCACCACGGTGGTCTTGTAGTGGTCCCGGAGTATCATGGTGGTGGTGTGGGCCCAGTTGCGTGCGTTACCCTCTATGAGGGACAGGGTGGCGGCGTTGGGGACGGCGGGGCGGATGGAGGCCGTCAGGGAGCCAGTGAGTCTTGATATAACATGGAGGGGCTCGGGACCGGTGGCGTTGGTCAGGTGATGGACCGCCTTGATGGCAGCGAGGATCAGTCTGTTTTTCAGAGCGAAGTCCGGGTCCGTAGACCGCGGGACGTCGGGGGCCTGAGGCCTAACGCGCGCCGGCGGTAGACGCGCAGGCCCCGAGCGCGCGGCGGCGGCCTCCGAAGGTCCGGGACGGTGGGGAGGAGGAGGACGGGCACGGGGCCTGGGACCAGGACGGGAGGGTACCTGGCGGCGGGGTAGCGGAGCACCGGCGGGGAAGCCTCGGTCCTGGACGGCAGGGCGGAAGGCCGGGCGGGCGTTAGCTCCGCGGCGGCGGCGCTCATCGCGGCACGGCGAAGGCGCGGGCCGGTAGGCCCGGGGCTGGAACGGAGGGGGATAGCGGGCCGACCCAGAGGGGGATCGGTGCCTAGCGGGCCGTGTGGGGGCAGCCCAACCCCGGGGAGAGGGGTCACGGGGAACCCAGTCGCGACGGTAAGGGTCTGCGACCGACGCATAGGAGCGTCTCATAGTTTGTACGGGCCCAAAGGGTAAACTAACCAGCGAGGGGATGTCAGAAGGGTCCCGTGTCCTGGGCTGGCGTCGTCCGCGGTGGACCACGGTCCATTCGTCATGGTGGCTCGGGGGAGGCATAGTACGAGTTACGTTTTTAAAAAAACGATCGGAAGGTTTCAAAAAAGGAAAGTGTGGTCCGATAGAAAATCCGTATTTATTGATTTTTCTATCTGTGCAAGCAGGTACGACGTTTCGTCACTAAAGTGACTTCATCAGGTACAAATAATTGCAAAAACAAACCGTGAATATATCCATTCCAAACGAGCCGTGGTGACAAATGACGGGAGGGTGCGCACGCACACATTAAAAATGCGTAAACAGAAAACAGGGGAGGAAAAGGAACCGTGGTCTCAGCACGACCCTGAACCAATCAGAGCCGTGCACGGGGGGCGGGATATAGTGTGTCACATGTCATAAACAAAGACGGCCGCCCGGGAGTGGGGGACCAATCAGAGACCAGGATTGAAAAACATCTTTGAATTGACACAATGAGGTAGAATTACCAACAGGTGACGCCAAATAGACCGATGCAGGTGGCAGTCGGAATGAATGGGGAAACAAACACACAACGCATTCAGGGGTAGTAAATAATGTAAACGACAGTACCATGAGGACATAAACGAATACATTAAACGAAATTAATTATAAACAATAAATAAAATAAATAAATAAATAAAATAAAACAAAATAAACGAAAGGCAGACGCACACACACACGAAAAACAACAGAATAATAGCATATCACCTCAATAAACAGGGTTAAATAATGTGCAACATTCAGAGGAATGGTGTGGGGTCAGACCAATCGAGAGAGACGTGAAAACGGTGGCAGGGGGGATCCGAAAGGGGGGCAAATTTAGAGGGGCCAAGGCCAAATAGAGGGGCAGAGGTAGGGCCAGGCGAGGGAGTGGTTAGGGTAAGGGCCAAAACAGGGTCAGGGGTCAGGGCCAGGGGAGGGGGGACGGCTAAGGTAAGGGCCAAGAGAGGGAGGGACGGTTAAGGTTAGGGCCAGGGGAGGGAATGGTTAAGGTAAGGGCCAGTGGAGGGAATGGTTAAGGTAAGGGCCAGGGGAGGGAGTGGTTAGGGTAAGGGCCAGGGGAGGGAGTGGTTAGGGTAAGGGCCAGGGGAGGGAGTGGTTAGGGTAAGGGCCAGGGGAGGGAGTGGTTAGGGTAAGGGCCAGGGGAGGGAGTGGTTAGGGTGAGGGCCAGGGGAGGGAGTGGTTAAGGTGAGGGCCAGGGGAGGGAGTGGTTAAGGTGAGGGCCCGGACGAGGGCGGGGACAAAAGGGGTTGGCAGGGCGGGACGGGGAAGGGGCGAGGGCCGGGGCAAGGGGCACGTCTCTGAGGGAGAAAGGAGAGGGGCACACGAAGGGGAAAACACCTACAGCTCGGGGAGGAACACACGGGACCACATGGGAGAAACAAAACCACAGTATACACGAACCTTCAAGTGTAAACAGGGTGAACGGATGACGGGCAACAACAAGAACACTAAAACACACAACAAAAATCATCAACCCTATAGGGGAACAGGTCGTAGATGTCCGGTGACAACGACGACGATGATGACGAAGGTGGTGCAGTTCATGTTGAGAGCGGTCCGGCCGGACTCGCGTGCCCATGTGTTGGTGGGGAGGGAAGGAGATCCGAGGAGTCGATAGGAGGCACGGGCGGGTTAGGTACAAGATTAAAGACGGCGCCGCCGAAGGCGGCAACGTCGAGTGCACAGGCCATCATCACACAACATCCCGGAATCTCCGACCCACCCCCACATTCATAACGTACTTGCCCTTGATCGCCCGCTTCGTTCTCTTCTCGAGAGCAGCAATGCGTCTGGTGGAAACTCTAGCAGGTAGGCATGGTGTGTAAGCTTCAATAGGACCAAAACGCAGCAGACTCTGGACCGGTCCCCGTTGGTCGGTGAGTGCTGCGACGTGTCTCGTGGACCTCCTGGTGGGCGTGTCCGGGGTGACGCCGTCAGCTGGAAGGTCGAAGGCCAGCCGGGTGCGGGTGGAGCCAAGGGGAGTGTCGGTGGGGACAGCGTCCCGACGAGTGCTGGTCCGGGCAAACCCATTGGGGGGTGTCGTGCCAGAAGAAGCCGGAGCCGTCTGAAGGGGCGTGGTGAGGGTCCGGCGCCCAGCCAAGCCAGAGGTGCGCGCCGTCCTCCGCGGCAAGGGCGTAGCCGGAGGGGGCCGAGAGCCTGCAGGGGGAGGGGGAGAGGGTGGGGTCGGGGGGAGGGGGAGGAGGGGAGGGGAAAGGGAGGGAGGGGGAGGGGGAAGGGGGGAGGAGGGAAGGGGGGCCGGGACAGAGGAGGGGGGGAGGAAGGGAGGGGGGGTGGGAGGGGGGCAGCGGGGGGGAGGGGAAAAGGGGAAGGACAAGGAGGAAAAGAGGGATACAGAGCTGGCCAGGGACGGAGAGCGGTCCGTCCGGTCAGCGCCGTCCTGGGTCCCGGGGTCGAATCCAGAGAGCTGGAAGGCGGAGGGAAGCGCGGCGGGAGACGGGGAGGGAGGCGGCAGGCCGGAGAGGGGCAGGGAGCCGTCCACCAGACCCGGGTCGTCAAGCTCACGCCGGAGGTCGGAGCGGAGGCTGTCCAGGGTCTCCTGTCGCAGGCGGCGTCCGAACTGTCGACCGGCCCAGGAGGCGGCCACCTCAAAGTTGCGGTGCCAGGCAGGGTCGGCAAGACGGGAGAGGGCACTGACCTTCTCCACCACGGTGGTCTTGTAGTGGTCCCGGAGTATCATGGTGGTGGTGTGGGCCCAGTTGCGTGCGTTACCCTCTATGAGGGACAGGGTGGCGGCGTTGGGGACGGCGGGGCGGATGGAGGCCGTCAGGGAGCCAGTGAGTCTTGATATAACATGGAGGGGCTCGGGACCGGTGGCGTTGGTCAGGTGATGGACCGCCTTGATGGCAGCGAGGATCAGTCTGTTTTTCAGAGCGAAGTCCGGGTCCGTAGACCGCGGGACGTCGGGGGCCTGAGGCCTAACGCGCGCCGGCGGTAGACGCGCAGGCCCCGAGCGCGCGGCGGCGGCCTCCGAAGGTCCGGGACGGTGGGGAGGAGGAGGACGGGCACGGGGCCTGGGACCAGGACGGGAGGGTACCTGGCGGCGGGGTAGCGGAGCACCGGCGGGGAAGCCTCGGTCCTGGACGGCAGGGCGGAAGGCCGGGCGGGCGTTAGCTCCGCGGCGGCGGCGCTCATCGCGGCACGGCGAAGGCGCGGGCCGGTAGGCCCGGGGCTGGAACGGAGGGGGATAGCGGGCCGACCCAGAGGGGGATCGGTGCCTAGCGGGCCGTGTGGGGGCAGCCCAACCCCGGGGAGAGGGGTCACGGGGAACCCAGTCGCGACGGTAAGGGTCTGCGACCGACGCATAGGAGCGTCTCATAGTTTGTACGGGCCCAAAGGGTAAACTAACCAGCGAGGGGATGTCAGAAGGGTCCCGTGTCCTGGGCTGGCGTCGTCCGCGGTGGACCACGGTCCATTCGTCATGGTGGCTCGGGGGAGGCATAGTACGAGTTACGTTTTTAAAAAAACGATCGGAAGGTTTCAAAAAAGGAAAGTGTGGTCCGATAGAAAATCCGTATTTATTGATTTTTCTATCTGTGCAAGCAGGTACGACGTTTCGTCACTAAAGTGACTTCATCAGGTACAAATAATTGCAAAAACAAACCGTGAATATATCCATTCCAAACGAGCCGTGGTGACAAATGACGGGAGGGTGCGCACGCACACATTAAAAATGCGTAAACAGAAAACAGGGGAGGAAAAGGAACCGTGGTCTCAGCACGACCCTGAACCAATCAGAGCCGTGCACGGGGGGCGGGATATAGTGTGTCACATGTCATAAACAAAGACGGCCGCCCGGGAGTGGGGGACCAATCAGAGACCAGGATTGAAAAACATCTTTGAATTGACACAATGAGGTAGAATTACCAACAGGTGACGCCAAATAGACCGATGCAGGTGGCAGTCGGAATGAATGGGGAAACAAACACACAACGCATTCAGGGGTAGTAAATAATGTAAACGACAGTACCATGAGGACATAAACGAATACATTAAACGAAATTAATTATAAACAATAAATAAAATAAATAAATAAATAAAATAAAACAAAATAAACGAAAGGCAGACGCACACACACACGAAAAACAACAGAATAATAGCATATCACCTCAATAAACAGGGTTAAATAATGTGCAACATTCAGAGGAATGGTGTGGGGTCAGACCAATCGAGAGAGACGTGAAAACGGTGGCAGGGGGGATCCGAAAGGGGGGCAAATTTAGAGGGGCCAAGGCCAAATAGAGGGGCAGAGGTAGGGCCAGGCGAGGGAGTGGTTAGGGTAAGGGCCAAAACAGGGTCAGGGGTCAGGGCCAGGGGAGGGGGGACGGCTAAGGTAAGGGCCAAGAGAGGGAGGGACGGTTAAGGTTAGGGCCAGGGGAGGGAATGGTTAAGGTAAGGGCCAGTGGAGGGAATGGTTAAGGTAAGGGCCAGGGGAGGGAGTGGTTAGGGTAAGGGCCAGGGGAGGGAGTGGTTAGGGTAAGGGCCAGGGGAGGGAGTGGTTAGGGTAAGGGCCAGGGGAGGGAGTGGTTAGGGTAAGGGCCAGGGGAGGGAGTGGTTAGGGTGAGGGCCAGGGGAGGGAGTGGTTAAGGTGAGGGTTAGGGTTAGGGTTAGGGTTAGGGTTAGGGTTAGGGTTAGGGTTAGGGTTAGGGTTAGGGTTAGGGTTAGGGTTAGGGTTAGGGTTAGGGTTAGGAATTGAAAAAAAAGGGTAGACGCCGCCGCCGAAGGGTTAGGGTTAGGGTTAGGGTTAGGGTTAGGGTTAGGGTTAGGGTTAGGGTTAGGGTTAGGGTTAGGGTTAGGGTTAGAGGGTTAGGGTTAGGGTTAGGGTTAGGGTTAGGGTTAGGGTTAGGGTTAGGGTTAGGGTTAGGGTTAGGGTTAGGGTTAGGGTAGGGTTAGGGTTAGGGTTAGGGTTAGGGTTAGGGTTAGGGTTAGGGTTAGGGTTAGGGTTAGGGTTAGGGTTAGGGTTAGGGTTAGGGTTAGGGTTAGGGTTAGGGTTAGGGTTAGGGTTAGGGTTAGGGTTAGGGTTAGGGTTAGGGTTAGGGTTAGGGTTAGGGTTAGGGTTAGGGTTAGGGTTAGGGTTAGGAATTGAAAAAAAGGCGAAGGCGGCGACGTCAAGTGCACAGTCCGTCAACTGCTAACTACCCCGGGCCCCCAAGCCCACCCCCACGTTCAAACCCATGGGCTGTATGGTGTCCAAACGGCGCATCCAAAGGCGCTCCGCCCTGCATCTCATCGAGACGGACCACCTGGGGTTGGACTCCAACACCGTGGCCGTCAAGGCAGACCAACCGTGCTCGATAAAGTGTTTTACAAGGGGGAGGTGCGTGTTCTTCAGCCTACAAATCGTGCGCGGGGGTCACTAATTTAACGACTGTATCCAGTGCTCTAGGAAGAGCTTGGCGGTAGGATGGGACCAGTGGATACCGTCTCTCTCGGTGCTAAAACATTTCCTAGAAAGCGCCGGGATAAAGTGGCAATGGGCGGTGATGTAATCATTAAGACGGCGCAGATTATCCTGCTCTCTATGGGGCAAGGACCTGGAGAAGTTAATTTCAGGGACCATGACCCTGGCTAGGGGAAAGCAGAGCTTAGCCATCCTAATGGCGTTCCGGAGCTGCCTGATAGTGCCCTGGTCAGACACGCAAGCCCTGTCGTTGAGGCCGAAGGCGAGAATTACCTTGCGGACATCGGGGGAGACGGCAGTCTTGGCCAAGAAGGCCCCGGCGTGTCGAAACGTGGCCCCTGGGAAACTGTCGACCTGAAGGCCAGGCCGCTGGAAGGGAGGGAACCTGGCCAGGTTGGAGTCCCCCAAGATGAGGCACTCCTCCCTAGCACGGAGGCCCCACTCACTCAGCTTCTTTGTGGTGCTGACGTGCCTGGTGGTGCGGCGGGTGGGCGTGTCCGGAATGACGACCCCCGAAGAGCGAAGGCGCAGACAGCGCTGGACAGGGCCCAGGGGTGTGGAGAGAGGAGCGCCGCCCCGGTCGGCGGACGTGGAGGGCTCTCCGGCTGAGGGCGTCGTACCCAAGGGCGCGGGCGCGGGGGGAAGAGGAGTGGCTGCCTTCAGGCCCGTAGTGCGCGTGGAAGGGCACGATCCCCGCTGCCTTCTGGGCGGGTCCGGAGAGGGCCGCGAGCCTGGAGGAGGGAGAGGAAGGACAGGGGAGAGGAGAGAGGAGCCGGAGGGGAGGGGGAGGGGGGGAGGGCTGGAGAGGGGGGAGGAAGGAGGAGGAGGACAGGGAGAAAAAAGAGAGGCAGGAGGGGGAAGCACAGGAGAGAGGCCAGCGTCCGCGTCCCAGCGTGGATCCTCGAGGACCTCAGCAACACGATGAGCGCTGATGGAAGGCCCGGTCGGCGGTGCAGAGGAGGGCGGCTGCGTCGTCGGGCCTTCCGTTGACCCACAGCCGTCCAAACGGCGCCCCAGCAGGGCACGTGCGTCATCCAGGGTCGTCTGGCGTAACCTGGGGCCAAAGTGTCGCCTAGCCCAGGCAGCCGCGATATCAAAGTTCTGGCGCCAGTCGGGCTCCAGCAACCGTGTCAGGAGCTGGATTTTATCCGCAACCGTGTCCCGGTAGTGGTCCCTCAGGATGAGGGCCGTGGTGTGGGCCCAGTTCTTGGCGTTCCCGGCAATGAGGGACAGTGTAGCTGCGTTGGGGGCCGCCGGCTTGATGGTCATGATTAATGTTCTGGTTATTCTGGAGATGGTGACCGGGGGCTCAGGTCCGGTCACATTGTCGAGATGGTGAGAGGCCTTGATAATGCCAAACACTAACCTGTTTTTCAGGCTGAAGTCCGGGTCGGTGGACAGCGGGGCGTCGGGGACACGAGTCCGGACTCCCTCCCGCGGCGGCACTGCAAGTTGGGCCCTCGCGTCGTCATCGGTTCCGGAGCGGGGAATAGGCCCCCGGCCGAGGTCGCGGGCCCCGCGGTCACGGCGGTGACGTCCGGGGCGCCACGGCGGGCGGTACCGTTCCACCGGAACGGGGCGGAAGGTCGGGTCAAAGTCCCGGTCCCAAGGGCCGCCACGGCGGCGCTCGAACCCACGCGACGGCAGGTCGGAACCCGTGGCCCGATAGGGATCATTGCGGCGACGACGGGGTGCCCGAGGCAATGGGCTGCGCGGGACCCGGACGTGGTCGGGTAGACCGCGCCAGGCAACACGCGGCGATAGGTCGCGCGAGGCCCAGGCGCGGCAGTCTGTTCTAGTCACCGACGCATAGGTGCGTCTCATGTGGTGCGGCCGTAAAAGAGGTCGACTCACCGGTGCAAGGGCCTCGACCGGGTCCCGGGATCTCCTGCGACCCCTAACGCGGTGGACAACCGTCCAATGGCCGTCTCCGTGGCGGTCGGACATGGCAACAGGTCGGAAGGAATCACGGTTGATGGTTAAGAAAAAACGGTAACAAATGGTCAAAATAAAGTTTCTTTTATTTTAAAGAAACTATTCGCTACGTTTCGGTAATAAAAATACCTTCATCAGGCGAATAAACAGTGTGTAATATTCCCTTAGAGTTATGCGACCGAGCCGTGGTGTTAATGTCCGAAAAACATGCTGGTTGAAGAGAGCGCGAACCAAGGGGACATGAACCCTCAGTGACCTCAACCTCCTTCCTGAAAACGGGCCAATAAGAAGGCCTCATGTTAACTCGGCTTGAACAACCGTCAACAACAAACAAAATGGCCCCCCGGAAGTGCAGCAGCCAATCACACGACAGTACGGGTCCATGTGGGTTGTTCCATATATGGAAACGCGATCAAAACAAGAAACCAAATGGCCACCCGGAAGTGCATCAGCCAATCACACGACAGTGCGGGATCATGTGAGTTGTTCCATATATGGAAACGCGATCAAAACCCAAAAGGGTGTACAAAACCCCTAAACACACGGATAATAACACAATAGTAATAAGGAGGAGGGAAACAACATAGATAAAGAAAAAGTAAAAAGAAAAACAAAAGAAAAGAAAGTAAAATAAATAAAAAATAAAAAATAAAAAAATAAAAGAAAACAAATTGTTTATATAAATAAAACCCGAAGAAAAACCAACCACAAATAAAAAAAATATATAAATAACTATACAAAACAGGGCTGGGAGAGGGAAGGAAAGTTAGGGCTATGGTTCGGGTAAGGGCCAGGGTAGGGTGTGGTTAAGGTTAGGGACCAGGGCAGAGAGTGGTTAAGGTAAGGGCCAGGGCCAGGGCGGGGTTAAGGGTGAGGAGGTTAAGGTTAGGGTTAAGGTTGGGGTTAGGGCCAGGGTAAGGTGTGGTTAAGGTTAGGGCCAGGGTAGGGAGTGGTTAAGGTAAGGGCCAGGGCCAGGGCGGGGGTTAGGGTGAAGGGGTTAAGGTTAGGGTTAAGGTTAGGGTGAATGGGGTTAAGGTTAGGGTTAAGGTTAGGGTTAGGGACAGGGTAAGGTGTGGTTAAGGTAAGGGCCAGGGCAGGGAGTGGTTAAGGTTAGGGCCAGGGCTAGGGCGGGGGTAAGGGCGGGGCCAGGGTGAGGTGGGGGCGGGGATCCAGGAGGCAAACAACACATGAAAAATTACCTACGGCTCGGTCGGGGACACACATGACCATAAATATGTTACCAACAGTATATATACATAACCATCAAATGTACAAAGGAACGAAAGTGACCTGCAGGACCAACCGTGCAAAAAACAGACGCAACAGCGTATACAGAGACACAGTGAAAATACACATGGATATAAACCGGAACCAACAACGTATCAAATGTTGACCTGAAGTGGTCCGGAGCACAGGAAGTTGCAGGTCCGTCGTCCCGAGGCACCATCGTGTTGGAGTCCAGGAGGGGAAGCCTCCAGCGAGGGAGGTGAGCAAGGAGACCAGGAGCGTCCACAGCGAGGCACGGGCGGGTTAGGAATTGAAAAAAAGGCGAAGGCGGCGACGTCAAGTGCACAGTCCGTCAACTGCTAACTACCCCGGGCCCCCAAGCCCACCCCCACGTTCAAACCCATGGGCTGTATGGTGTCCAAACGGCGCATCCAAAGGCGCTCCGCCCTGCATCTCATCGAGACGGACCACCTGGGGTTGGACTCCAACACCGTGGCCGTCAAGGCAGACCAACCGTGCTCGATAAAGTGTTTTACAAGGGGGAGGTGCGTGTTCTTCAGCCTACAAATCGTGCGCGGGGGTCACTAATTTAACGACTGTATCCAGTGCTCTAGGAAGAGCTTGGCGGTAGGATGGGACCAGTGGATACCGTCTCTCTCGGTGCTAAAACATTTCCTAGAAAGCGCCGGGATAAAGTGGCAATGGGCGGTGATGTAATCATTAAGACGGCGCAGATTATCCTGCTCTCTATGGGGCAAGGACCTGGAGAAGTTAATTTCAGGGACCATGACCCTGGCTAGGGGAAAGCAGAGCTTAGCCATCCTAATGGCGTTCCGGAGCTGCCTGATAGTGCCCTGGTCAGACACGCAAGCCCTGTCGTTGAGGCCGAAGGCGAGAATTACCTTGCGGACATCGGGGGAGACGGCAGTCTTGGCCAAGAAGGCCCCGGCGTGTCGAAACGTGGCCCCTGGGAAACTGTCGACCTGAAGGCCAGGCCGCTGGAAGGGAGGGAACCTGGCCAGGTTGGAGTCCCCCAAGATGAGGCACTCCTCCCTAGCACGGAGGCCCCACTCACTCAGCTTCTTTGTGGTGCTGACGTGCCTGGTGGTGCGGCGGGTGGGCGTGTCCGGAATGACGACCCCCGAAGAGCGAAGGCGCAGACAGCGCTGGACAGGGCCCAGGGGTGTGGAGAGAGGAGCGCCGCCCCGGTCGGCGGACGTGGAGGGCTCTCCGGCTGAGGGCGTCGTACCCAAGGGCGCGGGCGCGGGGGGAAGAGGAGTGGCTGCCTTCAGGCCCGTAGTGCGCGTGGAAGGGCACGATCCCCGCTGCCTTCTGGGCGGGTCCGGAGAGGGCCGCGAGCCTGGAGGAGGGAGAGGAAGGACAGGGGAGAGGAGAGAGGAGCCGGAGGGGAGGGGGAGGGGGGGAGGGCTGGAGAGGGGGGAGGAAGGAGGAGGAGGACAGGGAGAAAAAAGAGAGGCAGGAGGGGGAAGCACAGGAGAGAGGCCAGCGTCCGCGTCCCAGCGTGGATCCTCGAGGACCTCAGCAACACGATGAGCGCTGATGGAAGGCCCGGTCGGCGGTGCAGAGGAGGGCGGCTGCGTCGTCGGGCCTTCCGTTGACCCACAGCCGTCCAAACGGCGCCCCAGCAGGGCACGTGCGTCATCCAGGGTCGTCTGGCGTAACCTGGGGCCAAAGTGTCGCCTAGCCCAGGCAGCCGCGATATCAAAGTTCTGGCGCCAGTCGGGCTCCAGCAACCGTGTCAGGAGCTGGATTTTATCCGCAACCGTGTCCCGGTAGTGGTCCCTCAGGATGAGGGCCGTGGTGTGGGCCCAGTTCTTGGCGTTCCCGGCAATGAGGGACAGTGTAGCTGCGTTGGGGGCCGCCGGCTTGATGGTCATGATTAATGTTCTGGTTATTCTGGAGATGGTGACCGGGGGCTCAGGTCCGGTCACATTGTCGAGATGGTGAGAGGCCTTGATAATGCCAAACACTAACCTGTTTTTCAGGCTGAAGTCCGGGTCGGTGGACAGCGGGGCGTCGGGGACACGAGTCCGGACTCCCTCCCGCGGCGGCACTGCAAGTTGGGCCCTCGCGTCGTCATCGGTTCCGGAGCGGGGAATAGGCCCCCGGCCGAGGTCGCGGGCCCCGCGGTCACGGCGGTGACGTCCGGGGCGCCACGGCGGGCGGTACCGTTCCACCGGAACGGGGCGGAAGGTCGGGTCAAAGTCCCGGTCCCAAGGGCCGCCACGGCGGCGCTCGAACCCACGCGACGGCAGGTCGGAACCCGTGGCCCGATAGGGATCATTGCGGCGACGACGGGGTGCCCGAGGCAATGGGCTGCGCGGGACCCGGACGTGGTCGGGTAGACCGCGCCAGGCAACACGCGGCGATAGGTCGCGCGAGGCCCAGGCGCGGCAGTCTGTTCTAGTCACCGACGCATAGGTGCGTCTCATGTGGTGCGGCCGTAAAAGAGGTCGACTCACCGGTGCAAGGGCCTCGACCGGGTCCCGGGATCTCCTGCGACCCCTAACGCGGTGGACAACCGTCCAATGGCCGTCTCCGTGGCGGTCGGACATGGCAACAGGTCGGAAGGAATCACGGTTGATGGTTAAGAAAAAACGGTAACAAATGGTCAAAATAAAGTTTCTTTTATTTTAAAGAAACTATTCGCTACGTTTCGGTAATAAAAATACCTTCATCAGGCGAATAAACAGTGTGTAATATTCCCTTAGAGTTATGCGACCGAGCCGTGGTGTTAATGTCCGAAAAACATGCTGGTTGAAGAGAGCGCGAACCAAGGGGACATGAACCCTCAGTGACCTCAACCTCCTTCCTGAAAACGGGCCAATAAGAAGGCCTCATGTTAACTCGGCTTGAACAACCGTCAACAACAAACAAAATGGCCCCCCGGAAGTGCAGCAGCCAATCACACGACAGTACGGGTCCATGTGGGTTGTTCCATATATGGAAACGCGATCAAAACAAGAAACCAAATGGCCACCCGGAAGTGCATCAGCCAATCACACGACAGTGCGGGATCATGTGAGTTGTTCCATATATGGAAACGCGATCAAAACCCAAAAGGGTGTACAAAACCCCTAAACACACGGATAATAACACAATAGTAATAAGGAGGAGGGAAACAACATAGATAAAGAAAAAGTAAAAAGAAAAACAAAAGAAAAGAAAGTAAAATAAATAAAAAATAAAAAATAAAAAAATAAAAGAAAACAAATTGTTTATATAAATAAAACCCGAAGAAAAACCAACCACAAATAAAAAAAATATATAAATAACTATACAAAACAGGGCTGGGAGAGGGAAGGAAAGTTAGGGCTATGGTTCGGGTAAGGGCCAGGGTAGGGTGTGGTTAAGGTTAGGGACCAGGGCAGAGAGTGGTTAAGGTAAGGGCCAGGGCCAGGGCGGGGTTAAGGGTGAGGAGGTTAAGGTTAGGGTTAAGGTTGGGGTTAGGGCCAGGGTAAGGTGTGGTTAAGGTTAGGGCCAGGGTAGGGAGTGGTTAAGGTAAGGGCCAGGGCCAGGGCGGGGGTTAGGGTGAAGGGGTTAAGGTTAGGGTTAAGGTTAGGGTGAATGGGGTTAAGGTTAGGGTTAAGGTTAGGGTTAGGGACAGGGTAAGGTGTGGTTAAGGTAAGGGCCAGGGCAGGGAGTGGTTAAGGTTAGGGCCAGGGCTAGGGCGGGGGTAAGGGCGGGGCCAGGGTGAGGTGGGGGCGGGGATCCAGGAGGCAAACAACACATGAAAAATTACCTACGGCTCGGTCGGGGACACACATGACCATAAATATGTTACCAACAGTATATATACATAACCATCAAATGTACAAAGGAACGAAAGTGACCTGCAGGACCAACCGTGCAAAAAACAGACGCAACAGCGTATACAGAGACACAGTGAAAATACACATGGATATAAACCGGAACCAACAACGTATCAAATGTTGACCTGAAGTGGTCCGGAGCACAGGAAGTTGCAGGTCCGTCGTCCCGAGGCACCATCGTGTTGGAGTCCAGGAGGGGAAGCCTCCAGCGAGGGAGGTGAGCAAGGAGACCAGGAGCGTCCACAGCGAGGCACGGGCGGGTTAGGAATTGAAAAAAAGGCGAAGGCGGCGACGTCAAGTGCACAGTCCGTCAACTGCTAACTACCCCGGGCCCCCAAGCCCACCCCCACGTTCAAACCCATGGGCTGTATGGTGTCCAAACGGCGCATCCAAAGGCGCTCCGCCCTGCATCTCATCGAGACGGACCACCTGGGGTTGGACTCCAACACCGTGGCCGTCAAGGCAGACCAACCGTGCTCGATAAAGTGTTTTACAAGGGGGAGGTGCGTGTTCTTCAGCCTACAAATCGTGCGCGGGGGTCACTAATTTAACGACTGTATCCAGTGCTCTAGGAAGAGCTTGGCGGTAGGATGGGACCAGTGGATACCGTCTCTCTCGGTGCTAAAACATTTCCTAGAAAGCGCCGGGATAAAGTGGCAATGGGCGGTGATGTAATCATTAAGACGGCGCAGATTATCCTGCTCTCTATGGGGCAAGGACCTGGAGAAGTTAATTTCAGGGACCATGACCCTGGCTAGGGGAAAGCAGAGCTTAGCCATCCTAATGGCGTTCCGGAGCTGCCTGATAGTGCCCTGGTCAGACACGCAAGCCCTGTCGTTGAGGCCGAAGGCGAGAATTACCTTGCGGACATCGGGGGAGACGGCAGTCTTGGCCAAGAAGGCCCCGGCGTGTCGAAACGTGGCCCCTGGGAAACTGTCGACCTGAAGGCCAGGCCGCTGGAAGGGAGGGAACCTGGCCAGGTTGGAGTCCCCCAAGATGAGGCACTCCTCCCTAGCACGGAGGCCCCACTCACTCAGCTTCTTTGTGGTGCTGACGTGCCTGGTGGTGCGGCGGGTGGGCGTGTCCGGAATGACGACCCCCGAAGAGCGAAGGCGCAGACAGCGCTGGACAGGGCCCAGGGGTGTGGAGAGAGGAGCGCCGCCCCGGTCGGCGGACGTGGAGGGCTCTCCGGCTGAGGGCGTCGTACCCAAGGGCGCGGGCGCGGGGGGAAGAGGAGTGGCTGCCTTCAGGCCCGTAGTGCGCGTGGAAGGGCACGATCCCCGCTGCCTTCTGGGCGGGTCCGGAGAGGGCCGCGAGCCTGGAGGAGGGAGAGGAAGGACAGGGGAGAGGAGAGAGGAGCCGGAGGGGAGGGGGAGGGGGGGAGGGCTGGAGAGGGGGGAGGAAGGAGGAGGAGGACAGGGAGAAAAAAGAGAGGCAGGAGGGGGAAGCACAGGAGAGAGGCCAGCGTCCGCGTCCCAGCGTGGATCCTCGAGGACCTCAGCAACACGATGAGCGCTGATGGAAGGCCCGGTCGGCGGTGCAGAGGAGGGCGGCTGCGTCGTCGGGCCTTCCGTTGACCCACAGCCGTCCAAACGGCGCCCCAGCAGGGCACGTGCGTCATCCAGGGTCGTCTGGCGTAACCTGGGGCCAAAGTGTCGCCTAGCCCAGGCAGCCGCGATATCAAAGTTCTGGCGCCAGTCGGGCTCCAGCAACCGTGTCAGGAGCTGGATTTTATCCGCAACCGTGTCCCGGTAGTGGTCCCTCAGGATGAGGGCCGTGGTGTGGGCCCAGTTCTTGGCGTTCCCGGCAATGAGGGACAGTGTAGCTGCGTTGGGGGCCGCCGGCTTGATGGTCATGATTAATGTTCTGGTTATTCTGGAGATGGTGACCGGGGGCTCAGGTCCGGTCACATTGTCGAGATGGTGAGAGGCCTTGATAATGCCAAACACTAACCTGTTTTTCAGGCTGAAGTCCGGGTCGGTGGACAGCGGGGCGTCGGGGACACGAGTCCGGACTCCCTCCCGCGGCGGCACTGCAAGTTGGGCCCTCGCGTCGTCATCGGTTCCGGAGCGGGGAATAGGCCCCCGGCCGAGGTCGCGGGCCCCGCGGTCACGGCGGTGACGTCCGGGGCGCCACGGCGGGCGGTACCGTTCCACCGGAACGGGGCGGAAGGTCGGGTCAAAGTCCCGGTCCCAAGGGCCGCCACGGCGGCGCTCGAACCCACGCGACGGCAGGTCGGAACCCGTGGCCCGATAGGGATCATTGCGGCGACGACGGGGTGCCCGAGGCAATGGGCTGCGCGGGACCCGGACGTGGTCGGGTAGACCGCGCCAGGCAACACGCGGCGATAGGTCGCGCGAGGCCCAGGCGCGGCAGTCTGTTCTAGTCACCGACGCATAGGTGCGTCTCATGTGGTGCGGCCGTAAAAGAGGTCGACTCACCGGTGCAAGGGCCTCGACCGGGTCCCGGGATCTCCTGCGACCCCTAACGCGGTGGACAACCGTCCAATGGCCGTCTCCGTGGCGGTCGGACATGGCAACAGGTCGGAAGGAATCACGGTTGATGGTTAAGAAAAAACGGTAACAAATGGTCAAAATAAAGTTTCTTTTATTTTAAAGAAACTATTCGCTACGTTTCGGTAATAAAAATACCTTCATCAGGCGAATAAACAGTGTGTAATATTCCCTTAGAGTTATGCGACCGAGCCGTGGTGTTAATGTCCGAAAAACATGCTGGTTGAAGAGAGCGCGAACCAAGGGGACATGAACCCTCAGTGACCTCAACCTCCTTCCTGAAAACGGGCCAATAAGAAGGCCTCATGTTAACTCGGCTTGAACAACCGTCAACAACAAACAAAATGGCCCCCCGGAAGTGCAGCAGCCAATCACACGACAGTACGGGTCCATGTGGGTTGTTCCATATATGGAAACGCGATCAAAACAAGAAACCAAATGGCCACCCGGAAGTGCATCAGCCAATCACACGACAGTGCGGGATCATGTGAGTTGTTCCATATATGGAAACGCGATCAAAACCCAAAAGGGTGTACAAAACCCCTAAACACACGGATAATAACACAATAGTAATAAGGAGGAGGGAAACAACATAGATAAAGAAAAAGTAAAAAGAAAAACAAAAGAAAAGAAAGTAAAATAAATAAAAAATAAAAAATAAAAAAATAAAAGAAAACAAATTGTTTATATAAATAAAACCCGAAGAAAAACCAACCACAAATAAAAAAAATATATAAATAACTATACAAAACAGGGCTGGGAGAGGGAAGGAAAGTTAGGGCTATGGTTCGGGTAAGGGCCAGGGTAGGGTGTGGTTAAGGTTAGGGACCAGGGCAGAGAGTGGTTAAGGTAAGGGCCAGGGCCAGGGCGGGGTTAAGGGTGAGGAGGTTAAGGTTAGGGTTAAGGTTGGGGTTAGGGCCAGGGTAAGGTGTGGTTAAGGTTAGGGCCAGGGTAGGGAGTGGTTAAGGTAAGGGCCAGGGCCAGGGCGGGGGTTAGGGTGAAGGGGTTAAGGTTAGGGTTAAGGTTAGGGTGAATGGGGTTAAGGTTAGGGTTAAGGTTAGGGTTAGGGACAGGGTAAGGTGTGGTTAAGGTAAGGGCCAGGGCAGGGAGTGGTTAAGGTTAGGGCCAGGGCTAGGGCGGGGGTAAGGGCGGGGCCAGGGTGAGGTGGGGGCGGGGATCCAGGAGGCAAACAACACATGAAAAATTACCTACGGCTCGGTCGGGGACACACATGACCATAAATATGTTACCAACAGTATATATACATAACCATCAAATGTACAAAGGAACGAAAGTGACCTGCAGGACCAACCGTGCAAAAAACAGACGCAACAGCGTATACAGAGACACAGTGAAAATACACATGGATATAAACCGGAACCAACAACGTATCAAATGTTGACCTGAAGTGGTCCGGAGCACAGGAAGTTGCAGGTCCGTCGTCCCGAGGCACCATCGTGTTGGAGTCCAGGAGGGGAAGCCTCCAGCGAGGGAGGTGAGCAAGGAGACCAGGAGCGTCCACAGCGAGGCACGGGCGGGTTAGGAATTGAAAAAAAGGCGAAGGCGGCGACGTCAAGTGCACAGTCCGTCAACTGCTAACTACCCCGGGCCCCCAAGCCCACCCCCACGTTCAAACCCATGGGCTGTATGGTGTCCAAACGGCGCATCCAAAGGCGCTCCGCCCTGCATCTCATCGAGACGGACCACCTGGGGTTGGACTCCAACACCGTGGCCGTCAAGGCAGACCAACCGTGCTCGATAAAGTGTTTTACAAGGGGGAGGTGCGTGTTCTTCAGCCTACAAATCGTGCGCGGGGGTCACTAATTTAACGACTGTATCCAGTGCTCTAGGAAGAGCTTGGCGGTAGGATGGGACCAGTGGATACCGTCTCTCTCGGTGCTAAAACATTTCCTAGAAAGCGCCGGGATAAAGTGGCAATGGGCGGTGATGTAATCATTAAGACGGCGCAGATTATCCTGCTCTCTATGGGGCAAGGACCTGGAGAAGTTAATTTCAGGGACCATGACCCTGGCTAGGGGAAAGCAGAGCTTAGCCATCCTAATGGCGTTCCGGAGCTGCCTGATAGTGCCCTGGTCAGACACGCAAGCCCTGTCGTTGAGGCCGAAGGCGAGAATTACCTTGCGGACATCGGGGGAGACGGCAGTCTTGGCCAAGAAGGCCCCGGCGTGTCGAAACGTGGCCCCTGGGAAACTGTCGACCTGAAGGCCAGGCCGCTGGAAGGGAGGGAACCTGGCCAGGTTGGAGTCCCCCAAGATGAGGCACTCCTCCCTAGCACGGAGGCCCCACTCACTCAGCTTCTTTGTGGTGCTGACGTGCCTGGTGGTGCGGCGGGTGGGCGTGTCCGGAATGACGACCCCCGAAGAGCGAAGGCGCAGACAGCGCTGGACAGGGCCCAGGGGTGTGGAGAGAGGAGCGCCGCCCCGGTCGGCGGACGTGGAGGGCTCTCCGGCTGAGGGCGTCGTACCCAAGGGCGCGGGCGCGGGGGGAAGAGGAGTGGCTGCCTTCAGGCCCGTAGTGCGCGTGGAAGGGCACGATCCCCGCTGCCTTCTGGGCGGGTCCGGAGAGGGCCGCGAGCCTGGAGGAGGGAGAGGAAGGACAGGGGAGAGGAGAGAGGAGCCGGAGGGGAGGGGGAGGGGGGGAGGGCTGGAGAGGGGGGAGGAAGGAGGAGGAGGACAGGGAGAAAAAAGAGAGGCAGGAGGGGGAAGCACAGGAGAGAGGCCAGCGTCCGCGTCCCAGCGTGGATCCTCGAGGACCTCAGCAACACGATGAGCGCTGATGGAAGGCCCGGTCGGCGGTGCAGAGGAGGGCGGCTGCGTCGTCGGGCCTTCCGTTGACCCACAGCCGTCCAAACGGCGCCCCAGCAGGGCACGTGCGTCATCCAGGGTCGTCTGGCGTAACCTGGGGCCAAAGTGTCGCCTAGCCCAGGCAGCCGCGATATCAAAGTTCTGGCGCCAGTCGGGCTCCAGCAACCGTGTCAGGAGCTGGATTTTATCCGCAACCGTGTCCCGGTAGTGGTCCCTCAGGATGAGGGCCGTGGTGTGGGCCCAGTTCTTGGCGTTCCCGGCAATGAGGGACAGTGTAGCTGCGTTGGGGGCCGCCGGCTTGATGGTCATGATTAATGTTCTGGTTATTCTGGAGATGGTGACCGGGGGCTCAGGTCCGGTCACATTGTCGAGATGGTGAGAGGCCTTGATAATGCCAAACACTAACCTGTTTTTCAGGCTGAAGTCCGGGTCGGTGGACAGCGGGGCGTCGGGGACACGAGTCCGGACTCCCTCCCGCGGCGGCACTGCAAGTTGGGCCCTCGCGTCGTCATCGGTTCCGGAGCGGGGAATAGGCCCCCGGCCGAGGTCGCGGGCCCCGCGGTCACGGCGGTGACGTCCGGGGCGCCACGGCGGGCGGTACCGTTCCACCGGAACGGGGCGGAAGGTCGGGTCAAAGTCCCGGTCCCAAGGGCCGCCACGGCGGCGCTCGAACCCACGCGACGGCAGGTCGGAACCCGTGGCCCGATAGGGATCATTGCGGCGACGACGGGGTGCCCGAGGCAATGGGCTGCGCGGGACCCGGACGTGGTCGGGTAGACCGCGCCAGGCAACACGCGGCGATAGGTCGCGCGAGGCCCAGGCGCGGCAGTCTGTTCTAGTCACCGACGCATAGGTGCGTCTCATGTGGTGCGGCCGTAAAAGAGGTCGACTCACCGGTGCAAGGGCCTCGACCGGGTCCCGGGATCTCCTGCGACCCCTAACGCGGTGGACAACCGTCCAATGGCCGTCTCCGTGGCGGTCGGACATGGCAACAGGTCGGAAGGAATCACGGTTGATGGTTAAGAAAAAACGGTAACAAATGGTCAAAATAAAGTTTCTTTTATTTTAAAGAAACTATTCGCTACGTTTCGGTAATAAAAATACCTTCATCAGGCGAATAAACAGTGTGTAATATTCCCTTAGAGTTATGCGACCGAGCCGTGGTGTTAATGTCCGAAAAACATGCTGGTTGAAGAGAGCGCGAACCAAGGGGACATGAACCCTCAGTGACCTCAACCTCCTTCCTGAAAACGGGCCAATAAGAAGGCCTCATGTTAACTCGGCTTGAACAACCGTCAACAACAAACAAAATGGCCCCCCGGAAGTGCAGCAGCCAATCACACGACAGTACGGGTCCATGTGGGTTGTTCCATATATGGAAACGCGATCAAAACAAGAAACCAAATGGCCACCCGGAAGTGCATCAGCCAATCACACGACAGTGCGGGATCATGTGAGTTGTTCCATATATGGAAACGCGATCAAAACCCAAAAGGGTGTACAAAACCCCTAAACACACGGATAATAACACAATAGTAATAAGGAGGAGGGAAACAACATAGATAAAGAAAAAGTAAAAAGAAAAACAAAAGAAAAGAAAGTAAAATAAATAAAAAATAAAAAATAAAAAAATAAAAGAAAACAAATTGTTTATATAAATAAAACCCGAAGAAAAACCAACCACAAATAAAAAAAATATATAAATAACTATACAAAACAGGGCTGGGAGAGGGAAGGAAAGTTAGGGCTATGGTTCGGGTAAGGGCCAGGGTAGGGTGTGGTTAAGGTTAGGGACCAGGGCAGAGAGTGGTTAAGGTAAGGGCCAGGGCCAGGGCGGGGTTAAGGGTGAGGAGGTTAAGGTTAGGGTTAAGGTTGGGGTTAGGGCCAGGGTAAGGTGTGGTTAAGGTTAGGGCCAGGGTAGGGAGTGGTTAAGGTAAGGGCCAGGGCCAGGGCGGGGGTTAGGGTTAGGGTTAGGGTTAGGGTTAGGGTTAGGGTTAGGGTTAGGGTTAGGGTTAGGGTTAGGGTTAGGGTTAGGGTTAGGGTTAGGGTTAGGGTTAGGGTTAGGGTTAGGGTTAGGGTTAGGGTTAGGGTTAGGGTTAGGGTTAGGGTTAGGGTTAGGGTTAGGGTTAGGGTTAGGGTTAGGGTTAGGGTTAGGGTTAGGGTTAGGGTTAGGGTTAGGGTTAGGGTTAGGGTTAGGGTTAGGGTTAGGGTTAGGGTTAGGGTTAGGGTTAGGGTTAGGGTTAGGGTTAGGGTTAGGGTTAGGGTTAGGGTTAGGGTTAGGGTTAGGGTTAGGGTTAGGGTTAGGGTTAGGGTTAGGGTTAGGGTTAGGGTTAGGGTTAGGGTTAGGGTTAGGGTTAGGGTTAGGGTTAGGGTTAGGGTTAGGGTTAGGGTTAGGGTTAGGGTTAGGGTTAGGGTTAGGGTTAGGGTTAGGGTTAGGGTTAGGGTTAGGGTTAGGGTTAGGGTTAGGGTTAGGGTTAGGGTTAGGGTTAGGGTTAGGGTTAGGGTTAGGGTTAGGGTTAGGGTTAGGGTTAGGGTTAGGGTTAGGGTTAGGGTTAGGGTTAGGGTTAGGGTTAGGGTTAGGGTTAGGGTTAGGGTTAGGGTTAGGGTTAGGGTTAGGGTTAGGGTTAGGGTTAGGGTTAGGGTTAGGGTTAGGGTTAGGGTTAGGGTTAGGGTTAGGGTTAGGGTTAGGGTTAGGGTTAGGGTTAGGGTTAGGGTTAGGGTTAGGGTTAGGGTTAGGGTTAGGGTTAGGGTTAGGGTTAGGGTTAGGGTTAGGGTTAGGGTTAGGGTTAGGGTTAGGGTTAGGGTTAGGGTTAGGGTTAGGGTTAGGGTTAGGGTTAGGGTTAGGGTTAGGGTTAGGGTTAGGGTTAGGGTTAGGGTTAGGGTTAGGGTTAGGGTTAGGGTTAGGGTTAGGGTTAGGGTTAGGGTTAGGGTTAGGGTTAGGGTTAGGGTTAGGGTTAGGGTTAGGGTTAGGGTTAGGGTTAGGGTTAGGGTTAGGGTTAGGGTTAGGGTTAGGGTTAGGGTTAGGGTTAGGGTTAGGGTTAGGGTTAGGGTTAGGGTTAGGGTTAGGGTTAGGGTTAGGGTTAGGGTTAGGGTTAGGGTTAGGGTTAGGGTTAGGGTTAGGGTTAGGGTTAGGGTTAGGGTTAGGGTTAGGGTTAGGGTTAGGGTTAGGGTTAGGGTTAGGGTTAGGGTTAGGGTTAGGGTTAGGGTTAGGGTTAGGGTTAGGGTTAGGGTTAGGGTTAGGGTTAGGGTTAGGGTTAGGGTTAGGGTTAGGGTTAGGGTTAGGGTTAGGGTTAGGGTTAGGGTTAGGGTTAGGGTTAGGGTTAGGGTTAGGGTTAGGGTTAGGGTTAGGGTTAGGGTTAGGGTTAGGGTTAGGGTTAGGGTTAGGGTTAGGGTTAGGGTTAGGGTTAGGGTTAGGGTTAGGGTTAGGGTTAGGGTTAGGGTTAGGGTTAGGGTTAGGGTTAGGGTTAGGGTTAGGGTTAGGGTTAGGGTTAGGGTTAGGGTTAGGGTTAGGGTTAGGGTTAGGGTTAGGGTTAGGGTTAGGGTTAGGGTTAGGGTTAGGGTTAGGGTTAGGGTTAGGGTTAGGGTTAGGGTTAGGGTTAGGGTTAGGGTTAGGGTTAGGGTTAGGGTTAGGGTTAGGGTTAGGGTTAGGGTTAGGGTTAGGGTTAGGGTTAGGGTTAGGGTTAGGGTTAGGGTTAGGGTTAGGGTTAGGGTTAGGGTTAGGGTTAGGGTTAGGGTTAGGGTTAGGGTTAGGGTTAGGGTTAGGGTTAGGGTTAGGGTTAGGGTTAGGGTTAGGGTTAGGGTTAGGGTTAGGGTTAGGGTTAGGGTTAGGGTTAGGGTTAGGGTTAGGGTTAGGGTTAGGGTTAGGGTTAGGGTTAGGGTTAGGGTTAGGGTTAGGGTTAGGGTTAGGGTTAGGGTTAGGGTTAGGGTTAGGGTTAGGGTTAGGGTTAGGGTTAGGGTTAGGGTTAGGGTTAGGGTTAGGGTTAGGGTTAGGGTTAGGGTTAGGGTTAGGGTTAGGGTTAGGGTTAGGGTTAGGGTTAGGGTTAGGGTTAGGGTTAGGGTTAGGGTTAGGGTTAGGGTTAGGGTTAGGGTTAGGGTTAGGGTTAGGGTTAGGGTTAGGGTTAGGGTTAGGGTTAGGGTTAGGGTTAGGGTTAGGGTTAGGGTTAGGGTTAGGGTTAGGGTTAGGGTTAGGGTTAGGGTTAGGGTTAGGGTTAGGGTTAGGGTTAGGGTTAGGGTTAGGGTTAGGGTTAGGGTTAGGGTTAGGGTTAGGGTTAGGGTTAGGGTTAGGGTTAGGGTTAGGGTTAGGGTTAGGGTTAGGGTTAGGGTTAGGGTTAGGGTTAGGGTTAGGGTTAGGGTTAGGGTTAGGGTTAGGGTTAGGGTTAGGGTTAGGGTTAGGGTTAGGGTTAGGGTTAGGGTTAGGGTTAGGGTTAGGGTTAGGGTTAGGGTTAGGGTTAGGGTTAGGGTTAGGGTTAGGGTTAGGGTTAGGGTTAGGGTTAGGGTTAGGGTTAGGGTTAGGGTTAGGGTTAGGGTTAGGGTTAGGGTTAGGGTTAGGGTTAGGGTTAGGGTTAGGGTTAGGGTTAGGGTTAGGGTTAGGGTTAGGGTTAGGGTTAGGGTTAGGGTTAGGGTTAGGGTTAGGGTTAGGGTTAGGGTTAGGGTTAGGGTTAGGGTTAGGGTTAGGGTTAGGGTTAGGGTTAGGGTTAGGGTTAGGGTTAGGGTTAGGGTTAGGGTTAGGGTTAGGGTTAGGGTTAGGGTTAGGGTTAGGGTTAGGGTTAGGGTTAGGGTTAGGGTTAGGGTTAGGGTTAGGGTTAGGGTTAGGGTTAGGGTTAGGGTTAGGGTTAGGGTTAGGGTTAGGGTTAGGGTTAGGGTTAGGGTTAGGGTTAGGGTTAGGGTTAGGGTTAGGGTTAGGGTTAGGGTTAGGGTTAGGGTTAGGGTTAGGGTTAGGGTTAGGGTTAGGGTTAGGGTTAGGGTTAGGGTTAGGGTTAGGGTTAGGGTTAGGGTTAGGGTTAGGGTTAGGGTTAGGGTTAGGGTTAGGGTTAGGGTTAGGGTTAGGGTTAGGGTTAGGGTTAGGGTTAGGGTTAGGGTTAGGGTTAGGGTTAGGGTTAGGGTTAGGGTTAGGGTTAGGGTTAGGGTTAGGGTTAGGGTTAGGGTTAGGGTTAGGGTTAGGGTTAGGGTTAGGGTTAGGGTTAGGGTTAGGGTTAGGGTTAGGGTTAGGGTTAGGGTTAGGGTTAGGGTTAGGGTTAGGGTTAGGGTTAGGGTTAGGGTTAGGGTTAGGGTTAGGGTTAGGGTTAGGGTTAGGGTTAGGGTTAGGGTTAGGGTTAGGGTTAGGGTTAGGGTTAGGGTTAGGGTTAGGGTTAGGGTTAGGGTTAGGGTTAGGGTTAGGGTTAGGGTTAGGGTTAGGGTTAGGGTTAGGGTTAGGGTTAGGGTTAGGGTTAGGGTTAGGGTTAGGGTTAGGGTTAGGGTTAGGGTTAGGGTTAGGGTTAGGGTTAGGGTTAGGGTTAGGGTTAGGGTTAGGGTTAGGGTTAGGGTTAGGGTTAGGGTTAGGGTTAGGGTTAGGGTTAGGGTTAGGGTTAGGGTTAGGGTTAGGGTTAGGGTTAGGGTTAGGGTTAGGGTTAGGGTTAGGGTTAGGGTTAGGGTTAGGGTTAGGGTTAGGGTTAGGGTTAGGGTTAGGGTTAGGGTTAGGGTTAGGGTTAGGGTTAGGGTTAGGGTTAGGGTTAGGGTTAGGGTTAGGGTTAGGGTTAGGGTTAGGGTTAGGGTTAGGGTTAGGGTTAGGGTTAGGGTTAGGGTTAGGGTTAGGGTTAGGGTTAGGGTTAGGGTTAGGGTTAGGGTTAGGGTTAGGGTTAGGGTTAGGGTTAGGGTTAGGGTTAGGGTTAGGGTTAGGGTTAGGGTTAGGGTTAGGGTTAGGGTTAGGGTTAGGGTTAGGGTTAGGGTTAGGGTTAGGGTTAGGGTTAGGGTTAGGGTTAGGGTTAGGGTTAGGGTTAGGGTTAGGGTTAGGGTTAGGGTTAGGGTTAGGGTTAGGGTTAGGGTTAGGGTTAGGGTTAGGGTTAGGGTTAGGGTTAGGGTTAGGGTTAGGGTTAGGGTTAGGGTTAGGGTTAGGGTTAGGGTTAGGGTTAGGGTTAGGGTTAGGGTTAGGGTTAGGGTTAGGGTTAGGGTTAGGGTTAGGGTTAGGGTTAGGGTTAGGGTTAGGGTTAGGGTTAGGGTTAGGGTTAGGGTTAGGGTTAGGGTTAGGGTTAGGGTTAGGGTTAGGGTTAGGGTTAGGGTTAGGGTTAGGGTTAGGGTTAGGGTTAGGGTTAGGGTTAGGGTTAGGGTTAGGGTTAGGGTTAGGGTTAGGGTTAGGGTTAGGGTTAGGGTTAGGGTTAGGGTTAGGGTTAGGGTTAGGGTTAGGGTTAGGGTTAGGGTTAGGGTTAGGGTTAGGGTTAGGGTTAGGGTTAGGGTTAGGGTTAGGGTTAGGGTTAGGGTTAGGGTTAGGGTTAGGGTTAGGGTTAGGGTTAGGGTTAGGGTTAGGGTTAGGGTTAGGGTTAGGGTTAGGGTTAGGGTTAGGGTTAGGGTTAGGGTTAGGGTTAGGGTTAGGGTTAGGGTTAGGGTTAGGGTTAGGGTTAGGGTTAGGGTTAGGGTTAGGGTTAGGGTTAGGGTTAGGGTTAGGGTTAGGGTTAGGGTTAGGGTTAGGGTTAGGGTTAGGGTTAGGGTTAGGGTTAGGGTTAGGGTTAGGGTTAGGGTTAGGGTTAGGGTTAGGGTTAGGGTTAGGGTTAGGGTTAGGGTTAGGGTTAGGGTTAGGGTTAGGGTTAGGGTTAGGGTTAGGGTTAGGGTTAGGGTTAGGGTTAGGGTTAGGGTTAGGGTTAGGGTTAGGGTTAGGGTTAGGGTTAGGGTTAGGGTTAGGGTTAGGGTTAGGGTTAGGGTTAGGGTTAGGGTTAGGGTTAGGGTTAGGGTTAGGGTTAGGGTTAGGGTTAGGGTTAGGGTTAGGGTTAGGGTTAGGGTTAGGGTTAGGGTTAGGGTTAGGGTTAGGGTTAGGGTTAGGGTTAGGGTTAGGGTTAGGGTTAGGGTTAGGGTTAGGGTTAGGGTTAGGGTTAGGGTTAGGGTTAGGGTTAGGGTTAGGGTTAGGGTTAGGGTTAGGGTTAGGGTTAGGGTTAGGGTTAGGGTTAGGGTTAGGGTTAGGGTTAGGGTTAGGGTTAGGGTTAGGGTTAGGGTTAGGGTTAGGGTTAGGGTTAGGGTTAGGGTTAGGGTTAGGGTTAGGGTTAGGGTTAGGGTTAGGGTTAGGGTTAGGGTTAGGGTTAGGGTTAGGGTTAGGGTTAGGGTTAGGGTTAGGGTTAGGGTTAGGGTTAGGGTTAGGGTTAGGGTTAGGGTTAGGGTTAGGGTTAGGGTTAGGGTTAGGGTTAGGGTTAGGGTTAGGGTTAGGGTTAGGGTTAGGGTTAGGGTTAGGGTTAGGGTTAGGGTTAGGGTTAGGGTTAGGGTTAGGGTTAGGGTTAGGGTTAGGGTTAGGGTTAGGGTTAGGGTTAGGGTTAGGGTTAGGGTTAGGGTTAGGGTTAGGGTTAGGGTTAGGGTTAGGGTTAGGGTTAGGGTTAGGGTTAGGGTTAGGGTTAGGGTTAGGGTTAGGGTTAGGGTTAGGGTTAGGGTTAGGGTTAGGGTTAGGGTTAGGGTTAGGGTTAGGGTTAGGGTTAGGGTTAGGGTTAGGGTTAGGGTTAGGGTTAGGGTTAGGGTTAGGGTTAGGGTTAGGGTTAGGGTTAGGGTTAGGGTTAGGGTTAGGGTTAGGGTTAGGGTTAGGGTTAGGGTTAGGGTTAGGGTTAGGGTTAGGGTTAGGGTTAGGGTTAGGGTTAGGGTTAGGGTTAGGGTTAGGGTTAGGGTTAGGGTTAGGGTTAGGGTTAGGGTTAGGGTTAGGGTTAGGGTTAGGGTTAGGGTTAGGGTTAGGGTTAGGGTTAGGGTTAGGGTTAGGGTTAGGGTTAGGGTTAGGGTTAGGGTTAGGGTTAGGGTTAGGGTTAGGGTTAGGGTTAGGGTTAGGGTTAGGGTTAGGGTTAGGGTTAGGGTTAGGGTTAGGGTTAGGGTTAGGGTTAGGGTTAGGGTTAGGGTTAGGGTTAGGGTTAGGGTTAGGGTTAGGGTTAGGGTTAGGGTTAGGGTTAGGGTTAGGGTTAGGGTTAGGGTTAGGGTTAGGGTTAGGGTTAGGGTTAGGGTTAGGGTTAGGGTTAGGGTTAGGGTTAGGGTTAGGGTTAGGGTTAGGGTTAGGGTTAGGGTTAGGGTTAGGGTTAGGGTTAGGGTTAGGGTTAGGGTTAGGGTTAGGGTTAGGGTTAGGGTTAGGGTTAGGGTTAGGGTTAGGGTTAGGGTTAGGGTTAGGGTTAGGGTTAGGGTTAGGGTTAGGGTTAGGGTTAGGGTTAGGGTTAGGGTTAGGGTTAGGGTTAGGGTTAGGGTTAGGGTTAGGGTTAGGGTTAGGGTTAGGGTTAGGGTTAGGGTTAGGGTTAGGGTTAGGGTTAGGGTTAGGGTTAGGGTTAGGGTTAGGGTTAGGGTTAGGGTTAGGGTTAGGGTTAGGGTTAGGGTTAGGGTTAGGGTTAGGGTTAGGGTTAGGGTTAGGGTTAGGGTTAGGGTTAGGGTTAGGGTTAGGGTTAGGGTTAGGGTTAGGGTTAGGGTTAGGGTTAGGGTTAGGGTTAGGGTTAGGGTTAGGGTTAGGGTTAGGGTTAGGGTTAGGGTTAGGGTTAGGGTTAGGGTTAGGGTTAGGGTTAGGGTTAGGGTTAGGGTTAGGGTTAGGGTTAGGGTTAGGGTTAGGGTTAGGGTTAGGGTTAGGGTTAGGGTTAGGGTTAGGGTTAGGGTTAGGGTTAGGGTTAGGGTTAGGGTTAGGGTTAGGGTTAGGGTTAGGGTTAGGGTTAGGGTTAGGGTTAGGGTTAGGGTTAGGGTTAGGGTTAGGGTTAGGGTTAGGGTTAGGGTTAGGGTTAGGGTTAGGGTTAGGGTTAGGGTTAGGGTTAGGGTTAGGGTTAGGGTTAGGGTTAGGGTTAGGGTTAGGGTTAGGGTTAGGGTTAGGGTTAGGGTTAGGGTTAGGGTTAGGGTTAGGGTTAGGGTTAGGGTTAGGGTTAGGGTTAGGGTTAGGGTTAGGGTTAGGGTTAGGGTTAGGGTTAGGGTTAGGGTTAGGGTTAGGGTTAGGGTTAGGGTTAGGGTTAGGGTTAGGGTTAGGGTTAGGGTTAGGGTTAGGGTTAGGGTTAGGGTTAGGGTTAGGGTTAGGGTTAGGGTTAGGGTTAGGGTTAGGGTTAGGGTTAGGGTTAGGGTTAGGGTTAGGGTTAGGGTTAGGGTTAGGGTTAGGGTTAGGGTTAGGGTTAGGGTTAGGGTTAGGGTTAGGGTTAGGGTTAGGGTTAGGGTTAGGGTTAGGGTTAGGGTTAGGGTTAGGGTTAGGGTTAGGGTTAGGGTTAGGGTTAGGGTTAGGGTTAGGGTTAGGGTTAGGGTTAGGGTTAGGGTTAGGGTTAGGGTTAGGGTTAGGGTTAGGGTTAGGGTTAGGGTTAGGGTTAGGGTTAGGGTTAGGGTTAGGGTTAGGGTTAGGGTTAGGGTTAGGGTTAGGGTTAGGGTTAGGGTTAGGGTTAGGGTTAGGGTTAGGGTTAGGGTTAGGGTTAGGGTTAGGGTTAGGGTTAGGGTTAGGGTTAGGGTTAGGGTTAGGGTTAGGGTTAGGGTTAGGGTTAGGGTTAGGGTTAGGGTTAGGGTTAGGGTTAGGGTTAGGGTTAGGGTTAGGGTTAGGGTTAGGGTTAGGGTTAGGGTTAGGGTTAGGGTTAGGGTTAGGGTTAGGGTTAGGGTTAGGGTTAGGGTTAGGGTTAGGGTTAGGGTTAGGGTTAGGGTTAGGGTTAGGGTTAGGGTTAGGGTTAGGGTTAGGGTTAGGGTTAGGGTTAGGGTTAGGGTTAGGGTTAGGGTTAGGGTTAGGGTTAGGGTTAGGGTTAGGGTTAGGGTTAGGGTTAGGGTTAGGGTTAGGGTTAGGGTTAGGGTTAGGGTTAGGGTTAGGGTTAGGGTTAGGGTTAGGGTTAGGGTTAGGGTTAGGGTTAGGGTTAGGGTTAGGGTTAGGGTTAGGGTTAGGGTTAGGGTTAGGGTTAGGGTTAGGGTTAGGGTTAGGGTTAGGGTTAGGGTTAGGGTTAGGGTTAGGGTTAGGGTTAGGGTTAGGGTTAGGGTTAGGGTTAGGGTTAGGGTTAGGGTTAGGGTTAGGGTTAGGGTTAGGGTTAGGGTTAGGGTTAGGGTTAGGGTTAGGGTTAGGGTTAGGGTTAGGGTTAGGGTTAGGGTTAGGGTTAGGGTTAGGGTTAGGGTTAGGGTTAGGGTTAGGGTTAGGGTTAGGGTTAGGGTTAGGGTTAGGGTTAGGGTTAGGGTTAGGGTTAGGGTTAGGGTTAGGGTTAGGGTTAGGGTTAGGGTTAGGGTTAGGGTTAGGGTTAGGGTTAGGGTTAGGGTTAGGGTTAGGGTTAGGGTTAGGGTTAGGGTTAGGGTTAGGGTTAGGGTTAGGGTTAGGGTTAGGGTTAGGGTTAGGGTTAGGGTTAGGGTTAGGGTTAGGGTTAGGGTTAGGGTTAGGGTTAGGGTTAGGGTTAGGGTTAGGGTTAGGGTTAGGGTTAGGGTTAGGGTTAGGGTTAGGGTTAGGGTTAGGGTTAGGGTTAGGGTTAGGGTTAGGGTTAGGGTTAGGGTTAGGGTTAGGGTTAGGGTTAGGGTTAGGGTTAGGGTTAGGGTTAGGGTTAGGGTTAGGGTTAGGGTTAGGGTTAGGGTTAGGGTTAGGGTTAGGGTTAGGGTTAGGGTTAGGGTTAGGGTTAGGGTTAGGGTTAGGGTTAGGGTTAGGGTTAGGGTTAGGGTTAGGGTTAGGGTTAGGGTTAGGGTTAGGGTTAGGGTTAGGGTTAGGGTTAGGGTTAGGGTTAGGGTTAGGGTTAGGGTTAGGGTTAGGGTTAGGGTTAGGGTTAGGGTTAGGGTTAGGGTTAGGGTTAGGGTTAGGGTTAGGGTTAGGGTTAGGGTTAGGGTTAGGGTTAGGGTTAGGGTTAGGGTTAGGGTTAGGGTTAGGGTTAGGGTTAGGGTTAGGGTTAGGGTTAGGGTTAGGGTTAGGGTTAGGGTTAGGGTTAGGGTTAGGGTTAGGGTTAGGGTTAGGGTTAGGGTTAGGGTTAGGGTTAGGGTTAGGGTTAGGGTTAGGGTTAGGGTTAGGGTTAGGGTTAGGGTTAGGGTTAGGGTTAGGGTTAGGGTTAGGGTTAGGGTTAGGGTTAGGGTTAGGGTTAGGGTTAGGGTTAGGGTTAGGGTTAGGGTTAGGGTTAGGGTTAGGGTTAGGGTTAGGGTTAGGGTTAGGGTTAGGGTTAGGGTTAGGGTTAGGGTTAGGGTTAGGGTTAGGGTTAGGGTTAGGGTTAGGGTTAGGGTTAGGGTTAGGGTTAGGGTTAGGGTTAGGGTTAGGGTTAGGGTTAGGGTTAGGGTTAGGGTTAGGGTTAGGGTTAGGGTTAGGGTTAGGGTTAGGGTTAGGGTTAGGGTTAGGGTTAGGGTTAGGGTTAGGGTTAGGGTTAGGGTTAGGGTTAGGGTTAGGGTTAGGGTTAGGGTTAGGGTTAGGGTTAGGGTTAGGGTTAGGGTTAGGGTTAGGGTTAGGGTTAGGGTTAGGGTTAGGGTTAGGGTTAGGGTTAGGGTTAGGGTTAGGGTTAGGGTTAGGGTTAGGGTTAGGGTTAGGGTTAGGGTTAGGGTTAGGGTTAGGGTTAGGGTTAGGGTTAGGGTTAGGGTTAGGGTTAGGGTTAGGGTTAGGGTTAGGGTTAGGGTTAGGGTTAGGGTTAGGGTTAGGGTTAGGGTTAGGGTTAGGGTTAGGGTTAGGGTTAGGGTTAGGGTTAGGGTTAGGGTTAGGGTTAGGGTTAGGGTTAGGGTTAGGGTTAGGGTTAGGGTTAGGGTTAGGGTTAGGGTTAGGGTTAGGGTTAGGGTTAGGGTTAGGGTTAGGGTTAGGGTTAGGGTTAGGGTTAGGGTTAGGGTTAGGGTTAGGGTTAGGGTTAGGGTTAGGGTTAGGGTTAGGGTTAGGGTTAGGGTTAGGGTTAGGGTTAGGGTTAGGGTTAGGGTTAGGGTTAGGGTTAGGGTTAGGGTTAGGGTTAGGGTTAGGGTTAGGGTTAGGGTTAGGGTTAGGGTTAGGGTTAGGGTTAGGGTTAGGGTTAGGGTTAGGGTTAGGGTTAGGGTTAGGGTTAGGGTTAGGGTTAGGGTTAGGGTTAGGGTTAGGGTTAGGGTTAGGGTTAGGGTTAGGGTTAGGGTTAGGGTTAGGGTTAGGGTTAGGGTTAGGGTTAGGGTTAGGGTTAGGGTTAGGGTTAGGGTTAGGGTTAGGGTTAGGGTTAGGGTTAGGGTTAGGGTTAGGGTTAGGGTTAGGGTTAGGGTTAGGGTTAGGGTTAGGGTTAGGGTTAGGGTTAGGGTTAGGGTTAGGGTTAGGGTTAGGGTTAGGGTTAGGGTTAGGGTTAGGGTTAGGGTTAGGGTTAGGGTTAGGGTTAGGGTTAGGGTTAGGGTTAGGGTTAGGGTTAGGGTTAGGGTTAGGGTTAGGGTTAGGGTTAGGGTTAGGGTTAGGGTTAGGGTTAGGGTTAGGGTTAGGGTTAGGGTTAGGGTTAGGGTTAGGGTTAGGGTTAGGGTTAGGGTTAGGGTTAGGGTTAGGGTTAGGGTTAGGGTTAGGGTTAGGGTTAGGGTTAGGGTTAGGGTTAGGGTTAGGGTTAGGGTTAGGGTTAGGGTTAGGGTTAGGGTTAGGGTTAGGGTTAGGGTTAGGGTTAGGGTTAGGGTTAGGGTTAGGGTTAGGGTTAGGGTTAGGGTTAGGGTTAGGGTTAGGGTTAGGGTTAGGGTTAGGGTTAGGGTTAGGGTTAGGGTTAGGGTTAGGGTTAGGGTTAGGGTTAGGGTTAGGGTTAGGGTTAGGGTTAGGGTTAGGGTTAGGGTTAGGGTTAGGGTTAGGGTTAGGGTTAGGGTTAGGGTTAGGGTTAGGGTTAGGGTTAGGGTTAGGGTTAGGGTTAGGGTTAGGGTTAGGGTTAGGGTTAGGGTTAGGGTTAGGGTTAGGGTTAGGGTTAGGGTTAGGGTTAGGGTTAGGGTTAGGGTTAGGGTTAGGGTTAGGGTTAGGGTTAGGGTTAGGGTTAGGGTTAGGGTTAGGGTTAGGGTTAGGGTTAGGGTTAGGGTTAGGGTTAGGGTTAGGGTTAGGGTTAGGGTTAGGGTTAGGGTTAGGGTTAGGGTTAGGGTTAGGGTTAGGGTTAGGGTTAGGGTTAGGGTTAGGGTTAGGGTTAGGGTTAGGGTTAGGGTTAGGGTTAGGGTTAGGGTTAGGGTTAGGGTTAGGGTTAGGGTTAGGGTTAGGGTTAGGGTTAGGGTTAGGGTTAGGGTTAGGGTTAGGGTTAGGGTTAGGGTTAGGGTTAGGGTTAGGGTTAGGGTTAGGGTTAGGGTTAGGGTTAGGGTTAGGGTTAGGGTTAGGGTTAGGGTTAGGGTTAGGGTTAGGGTTAGGGTTAGGGTTAGGGTTAGGGTTAGGGTTAGGGTTAGGGTTAGGGTTAGGGTTAGGGTTAGGGTTAGGGTTAGGGTTAGGGTTAGGGTTAGGGTTAGGGTTAGGGTTAGGGTTAGGGTTAGGGTTAGGGTTAGGGTTAGGGTTAGGGTTAGGGTTAGGGTTAGGGTTAGGGTTAGGGTTAGGGTTAGGGTTAGGGTTAGGGTTAGGGTTAGGGTTAGGGTTAGGGTTAGGGTTAGGGTTAGGGTTAGGGTTAGGGTTAGGGTTAGGGTTAGGGTTAGGGTTAGGGTTAGGGTTAGGGTTAGGGTTAGGGTTAGGGTTAGGGTTAGGGTTAGGGTTAGGGTTAGGGTTAGGGTTAGGGTTAGGGTTAGGGTTAGGGTTAGGGTTAGGGTTAGGGTTAGGGTTAGGGTTAGGGTTAGGGTTAGGGTTAGGGTTAGGGTTAGGGTTAGGGTTAGGGTTAGGGTTAGGGTTAGGGTTAGGGTTAGGGTTAGGGTTAGGGTTAGGGTTAGGGTTAGGGTTAGGGTTAGGGTTAGGGTTAGGGTTAGGGTTAGGGTTAGGGTTAGGGTTAGGGTTAGGGTTAGGGTTAGGGTTAGGGTTAGGGTTAGGGTTAGGGTTAGGGTTAGGGTTAGGGTTAGGGTTAGGGTTAGGGTTAGGGTTAGGGTTAGGGTTAGGGTTAGGGTTAGGGTTAGGGTTAGGGTTAGGGTTAGGGTTAGGGTTAGGGTTAGGGTTAGGGTTAGGGTTAGGGTTAGGGTTAGGGTTAGGGTTAGGGTTAGGGTTAGGGTTAGGGTTAGGGTTAGGGTTAGGGTTAGGGTTAGGGTTAGGGTTAGGGTTAGGGTTAGGGTTAGGGTTAGGGTTAGGGTTAGGGTTAGGGTTAGGGTTAGGGTTAGGGTTAGGGTTAGGGTTAGGGTTAGGGTTAGGGTTAGGGTTAGGGTTAGGGTTAGGGTTAGGGTTAGGGTTAGGGTTAGGGTTAGGGTTAGGGTTAGGGTTAGGGTTAGGGTTAGGGTTAGGGTTAGGGTTAGGGTTAGGGTTAGGGTTAGGGTTAGGGTTAGGGTTAGGGTTAGGGTTAGGGTTAGGGTTAGGGTTAGGGTTAGGGTTAGGGTTAGGGTTAGGGTTAGGGTTAGGGTTAGGGTTAGGGTTAGGGTTAGGGTTAGGGTTAGGGTTAGGGTTAGGGTTAGGGTTAGGGTTAGGGTTAGGGTTAGGGTTAGGGTTAGGGTTAGGGTTAGGGTTAGGGTTAGGGTTAGGGTTAGGGTTAGGGTTAGGGTTAGGGTTAGGGTTAGGGTTAGGGTTAGGGTTAGGGTTAGGGTTAGGGTTAGGGTTAGGGTTAGGGTTAGGGTTAGGGTTAGGGTTAGGGTTAGGGTTAGGGTTAGGGTTAGGGTTAGGGTTAGGGTTAGGGTTAGGGTTAGGGTTAGGGTTAGGGTTAGGGTTAGGGTTAGGGTTAGGGTTAGGGTTAGGGTTAGGGTTAGGGTTAGGGTTAGGGTTAGGGTTAGGGTTAGGGTTAGGGTTAGGGTTAGGGTTAGGGTTAGGGTTAGGGTTAGGGTTAGGGTTAGGGTTAGGGTTAGGGTTAGGGTTAGGGTTAGGGTTAGGGTTAGGGTTAGGGTTAGGGTTAGGGTTAGGGTTAGGGTTAGGGTTAGGGTTAGGGTTAGGGTTAGGGTTAGGGTTAGGGTTAGGGTTAGGGTTAGGGTTAGGGTTAGGGTTAGGGTTAGGGTTAGGGTTAGGGTTAGGGTTAGGGTTAGGGTTAGGGTTAGGGTTAGGGTTAGGGTTAGGGTTAGGGTTAGGGTTAGGGTTAGGGTTAGGGTTAGGGTTAGGGTTAGGGTTAGGGTTAGGGTTAGGGTTAGGGTTAGGGTTAGGGTTAGGGTTAGGGTTAGGGTTAGGGTTAGGGTTAGGGTTAGGGTTAGGGTTAGGGTTAGGGTTAGGGTTAGGGTTAGGGTTAGGGTTAGGGTTAGGGTTAGGGTTAGGGTTAGGGTTAGGGTTAGGGTTAGGGTTAGGGTTAGGGTTAGGGTTAGGGTTAGGGTTAGGGTTAGGGTTAGGGTTAGGGTTAGGGTTAGGGTTAGGGTTAGGGTTAGGGTTAGGGTTAGGGTTAGGGTTAGGGTTAGGGTTAGGGTTAGGGTTAGGGTTAGGGTTAGGGTTAGGGTTAGGGTTAGGGTTAGGGTTAGGGTTAGGGTTAGGGTTAGGGTTAGGGTTAGGGTTAGGGTTAGGGTTAGGGTTAGGGTTAGGGTTAGGGTTAGGGTTAGGGTTAGGGTTAGGGTTAGGGTTAGGGTTAGGGTTAGGGTTAGGGTTAGGGTTAGGGTTAGGGTTAGGGTTAGGGTTAGGGTTAGGGTTAGGGTTAGGGTTAGGGTTAGGGTTAGGGTTAGGGTTAGGGTTAGGGTTAGGGTTAGGGTTAGGGTTAGGGTTAGGGTTAGGGTTAGGGTTAGGGTTAGGGTTAGGGTTAGGGTTAGGGTTAGGGTTAGGGTTAGGGTTAGGGTTAGGGTTAGGGTTAGGGTTAGGGTTAGGGTTAGGGTTAGGGTTAGGGTTAGGGTTAGGGTTAGGGTTAGGGTTAGGGTTAGGGTTAGGGTTAGGGTTAGGGTTAGGGTTAGGGTTAGGGTTAGGGTTAGGGTTAGGGTTAGGGTTAGGGTTAGGGTTAGGGTTAGGGTTAGGGTTAGGGTTAGGGTTAGGGTTAGGGTTAGGGTTAGGGTTAGGGTTAGGGTTAGGGTTAGGGTTAGGGTTAGGGTTAGGGTTAGGGTTAGGGTTAGGGTTAGGGTTAGGGTTAGGGTTAGGGTTAGGGTTAGGGTTAGGGTTAGGGTTAGGGTTAGGGTTAGGGTTAGGGTTAGGGTTAGGGTTAGGGTTAGGGTTAGGGTTAGGGTTAGGGTTAGGGTTAGGGTTAGGGTTAGGGTTAGGGTTAGGGTTAGGGTTAGGGTTAGGGTTAGGGTTAGGGTTAGGGTTAGGGTTAGGGTTAGGGTTAGGGTTAGGGTTAGGGTTAGGGTTAGGGTTAGGGTTAGGGTTAGGGTTAGGGTTAGGGTTAGGGTTAGGGTTAGGGTTAGGGTTAGGGTTAGGGTTAGGGTTAGGGTTAGGGTTAGGGTTAGGGTTAGGGTTAGGGTTAGGGTTAGGGTTAGGGTTAGGGTTAGGGTTAGGGTTAGGGTTAGGGTTAGGGTTAGGGTTAGGGTTAGGGTTAGGGTTAGGGTTAGGGTTAGGGTTAGGGTTAGGGTTAGGGTTAGGGTTAGGGTTAGGGTTAGGGTTAGGGTTAGGGTTAGGGTTAGGGTTAGGGTTAGGGTTAGGGTTAGGGTTAGGGTTAGGGTTAGGGTTAGGGTTAGGGTTAGGGTTAGGGTTAGGGTTAGGGTTAGGGTTAGGGTTAGGGTTAGGGTTAGGGTTAGGGTTAGGGTTAGGGTTAGGGTTAGGGTTAGGGTTAGGGTTAGGGTTAGGGTTAGGGTTAGGGTTAGGGTTAGGGTTAGGGTTAGGGTTAGGGTTAGGGTTAGGGTTAGGGTTAGGGTTAGGGTTAGGGTTAGGGTTAGGGTTAGGGTTAGGGTTAGGGTTAGGGTTAGGGTTAGGGTTAGGGTTAGGGTTAGGGTTAGGGTTAGGGTTAGGGTTAGGGTTAGGGTTAGGGTTAGGGTTAGGGTTAGGGTTAGGGTTAGGGTTAGGGTTAGGGTTAGGGTTAGGGTTAGGGTTAGGGTTAGGGTTAGGGTTAGGGTTAGGGTTAGGGTTAGGGTTAGGGTTAGGGTTAGGGTTAGGGTTAGGGTTAGGGTTAGGGTTAGGGTTAGGGTTAGGGTTAGGGTTAGGGTTAGGGTTAGGGTTAGGGTTAGGGTTAGGGTTAGGGTTAGGGTTAGGGTTAGGGTTAGGGTTAGGGTTAGGGTTAGGGTTAGGGTTAGGGTTAGGGTTAGGGTTAGGGTTAGGGTTAGGGTTAGGGTTAGGGTTAGGGTTAGGGTTAGGGTTAGGGTTAGGGTTAGGGTTAGGGTTAGGGTTAGGGTTAGGGTTAGGGTTAGGGTTAGGGTTAGGGTTAGGGTTAGGGTTAGGGTTAGGGTTAGGGTTAGGGTTAGGGTTAGGGTTAGGGTTAGGGTTAGGGTTAGGGTTAGGGTTAGGGTTAGGGTTAGGGTTAGGGTTAGGGTTAGGGTTAGGGTTAGGGTTAGGGTTAGGGTTAGGGTTAGGGTTAGGGTTAGGGTTAGGGTTAGGGTTAGGGTTAGGGTTAGGGTTAGGGTTAGGGTTAGGGTTAGGGTTAGGGTTAGGGTTAGGGTTAGGGTTAGGGTTAGGGTTAGGGTTAGGGTTAGGGTTAGGGTTAGGGTTAGGGTTAGGGTTAGGGTTAGGGTTAGGGTTAGGGTTAGGGTTAGGGTTAGGGTTAGGGTTAGGGTTAGGGTTAGGGTTAGGGTTAGGGTTAGGGTCTAGGGTTAGGGTTAGGGTTAGGGTTAGGGTTAGGGTTAGGGTTAGGGTTAGGGTTAGGGTTAGGGTTAGGGTTAGGGTTAGGGTTAGGGTTAGGGTTAGGGTTAGGGTTAGGGTTAGGGTTAGGGTTAGGGTTAGGGTTAGGGTTAGGGTTAGGGTTAGGGTTAGGGTTAGGGTTAGGGTTAGGGTTAGGGTTAGGGTTAGGGTTAGGGTTAGGGTTAGGGTTAGGGTTAGGGTTAGGGTTAGGGTTAGGGTTAGGGTTAGGGTTAGGGTTAGGGTTAGGGTTAGGGTTAGGGTTAGGGTTAGGGTTAGGGTTAGGGTTAGGGTTAGGGTTAGGGTTAGGGTTAGGGTTAGGGTTAGGGTTAGGGTTAGGGTTAGGGTTAGGGTTAGGGTTAGGGTTAGGGTTAGGGTTAGGGTTAGGGTTAGGGTTAGGGTTAGGGTTAGGGTTAGGGTTAGGGTTAGGGTTAGGGTTAGGGTTAGGGTTAGGGTTAGGGTTAGGGTTAGGGTTAGGGTTAGGGTTAGGGTTAGGGTTAGGGTTAGGGTTAGGGTTAGGGTTAGGGTTAGGGTTAGGGTTAGGGTTAGGGTTAGGGTTAGGGTTAGGGTTAGGGTTAGGGTTAGGGTTAGGGTTAGGGTTAGGGTTAGGGTTAGGGTTAGGGTTAGGGTTAGGGTTAGGGTTAGGGTTAGGGTTAGGGTTAGGGTTAGGGTTAGGGTTAGGGTTAGGGTTAGGGTTAGGGTTAGGGTTAGGGTTAGGGTTAG
>NC_136941.1:5000-7500 GCF_949987615.1 Pollachius pollachius
GGTGTTTTACCCTGATCCTATATCTAGGCAAGGGAAAAACCATGAATACATGAAATCCCTCCCAATTAATTCAGAGTAGTTCAGTACAGGAGAGTGGTGCTGTTGGATCATCTGGGGGCCACCCATGTCCTAGCACTAGCCAAATCGCAAAGGTCTTTAAGCTTCATTTTTTTCATTTACATGATGAATCTATTAAAAGCAATACGGCACAAAATATATCTGAAAACATTAAAATAACTTCACTTGTGTAAAGCAATGTGTATTGCTTTCCATCCGCCTTTTTTAAATACACCGCGTAGCGTGTGAACGCAAAGGATTCTGGGTATATTAGCTCCATGAGGATCCAGCGATGCATCCTTGAAAAATCTCGGAATTCTCAAAAACAAAGGACGCGAAAAGGGCACGAATTTCCAAGTGTTCTCAACATTGGAACACTGCTTGTCGCCTTTCTATGACGTAGCGTCCTTAAAAGGGTGGCCGTTGAGCACGCTTCCTTCACATTGGGAAACAGCCTCTGTCTCTGTCTCTGTCTCTGTCTCTGTCTCTGTCTCTGTCTCTCTGTCTCTGTCTGTCTCTGTCTCTGTCTCTGTCTCTGTGTCTGTCTCTGTCTCTCTCTCTCTGTCTCTCTCTGTCTCTGTCTCTGTCTCTCTCTGTCTCCGTCTCCGTCTCTCTCTGTCTCTGTCTCTGTCTCTCTCTCTGTCTCTGTCTCTGTCTCTCTCTCTCTGTCTCTGTCTCTGTGTCAACCTCTGTCTCTGTCTCAGCCTCTGTCTCTGTCTCTGTCTCTCTCTCTCTCTGTCTCTGTCTCAGCCTCTGTCTTTGTCTCTGTCTCTCTCTCTCTCTCTGTCTCTGTCTCTGTCTCTCTCTCTCTCTCTGTCTCTGTCTCTGTCTCTCTCTCTCTGTCTCTGTCTCTGTCTCTCTCTCTCTCTCTCTCTCTCTCTCTGTCTCAGCCTCTCTCTCTGTCTCAGCCTCTGTCTCCCTACTCCTACTCTGTCCCCTCCCTGTCCCACTACTCTGTCTCTGTCCCCTCCCTGTCTCACTACTCTGTCTCTGTCCCCTCCCTGTCTCACTCTCTCACCGAAGACAAATGGCACAGACAGCCCTGCAGTGAGCCCCTGTAGTGTCTGAAACACTCCACACTAAACCCAGACCGATGTCAGACAGGCTGTCGTTAGTTGCACACATGCGTACACATTTAAATGTCAAGGTAAAAATAGCGTTTCCAAATGGTAAATTAAAAAGGTACCATGGGTTCCATTAGTGCCTCACACAACACGGCGTGTTTCTAATGAAGTCTTCTGCATGTCTGGGCCGAGGTCCATGTTTTCTCAACGGGGGATTGAGTGTAATGAGGGAGGATGGTGCGTGTGCTTTACCCACTTTCACTCATCCTGCAGATTCTCCTGCTCAGGATCGTCTCTTGTGTCTGAGAACAGGTTGCGATCTTTATCTGTGCTATACTTATTTTGTCTATCTCCTTTCTCTACAGCCTTCTCCCTCCATCCATCCCTCTCTCGCCTGTATCTAAACTATCTCTACCTGTATCGTTCTCTTTCCCTCTCTCCTATGTATCTCTAATCTCTGCCCCCTCTTTCCCTCCTATATCTCTCTATTGCCTCTCAGCCCCTCGCTTTCTCAGCGGTCTCTAGCCACTACTTATCTCAAACCTCTCTCTCCCTCCCATCCATCTCTAATGTCGCTCTCTCGTTCTCCCCCTCTCTCCTCCCATCCATCTCTAGTGTCTCTCGCCCCCTCTCTCTAATGTCTCTCGTTCTCCCCCTCTCTCCTCCCATCCATCTCTAGTGTCTCTCGCCCCCTCTCTCTAATGTCTCTCGTTCTCCCCCTCTCTCCTCCCATCCATCTCTAGTGTCTCTCGCCCCCTCTCTCTAATGTCTCTCGTTCTCCCCCTCTCTCCTCCCATCCATCTCTAGTGTCTCTCGCCCCCTCTCTCTAATGTCTCTCGTTCTCCCCCTCTCTCCTCCCATCCATCTCTAGTGTCTCTCGCCCCCTCTCTCTAATGTCTCGTTCTCCCCCTCTCTCCTCCCATCCATCTCTAGTGTCTCTCGCCCCCTCTCTCTAATGTCTCGTTCTCCCCCTCTCTCCTCCCATCCATCTCTAGTGTCTCTCGCCCCCTCTCTCTAATGTCTCTCGTTCTCCCCCTCTCTCCTCCCATCCATCTCTAGTGTCTCTCGCCCCCTCTCTCTAATGTCTCGTTCTCCCCCTCTCTCCTCCCATCCATCTCTAGTGTCTCTCGCCCCCTCTCTCTAATGTCTCTCGTTCTCCCCCTCTCTCCTCCCATCCATCTCTAGTGTCTCTCGCCCCCTCTCTCTAATGTCTCTCGTTCTCCCCCTCTCTCCTCCCATCCATCTCTAGTGTCTCTCGCCCCCTCTCTCTAATGTCTCTCGTTCTCCCCCTCTCTCCTCCCATCCATCTCTAGTGTCTCTCGCCCCCTCTCTCTAATGTCTCGTTCTCCCCCTCTCTCCTCCCATCCATCTCTAGTGTC
>NC_136941.1:12500-57500 GCF_949987615.1 Pollachius pollachius
AGGAGGGGGGGCGGGGCCTTCTGCCTCAACAGGTAGAAGAGGGGGCGGGGCCTCCTGCCTCAACAGGTACACAGCGGGGGGGTGTAGGGGCCGGCTGTTTGGCCGGAGGAATAATCATTTATAATTTATGATATAAGTATTATTTTATTGCACTCCAAAAATTGTTTTAACTACGCCTTTATTTAAAATTTCTCCTTTTTTTTGTATCTTTTAATGGTTTTCCTGTAATGTCCTGTAATCCTCTAATTCCTTTATTCATATAAACGTGCCTTGCTTATTATTGATTCATTATGATGAAGTTAGTCCTCCTCTTGAGTGGTTCAGTGCCTGATTCAGCGTCCTGGCAGTTCTCTTTCTGTTCATGTTGTATAGAAGTCATTGGGTTCTAAGCGTCCTGTGGCCTCCCTCCCCAGCGCGGAGCGCTACGACCCTCTGACCAGCACCTGGACCTCCATCCCCGCCATGAGCACCCGACGGAGATACGTGCGTGTGGCCACCCTGGGTGAGCACCCCCCCTCTCCATCACGGCTACTGGCTCTCCCTCTCATCTCTCCCCCAGGGAGAGATATGAGCTCCAGGAGGATTTCTAAATGGGATGAGCGCTCTAAGGTGAGATGAGCTTTGTTTGATCTGAGATGCGTGCTGACCCCCCCTCCTCCCCCTGCCCCCCCCCCCCTCAACAGACGGGAGTCTGTACGCCGTGGGCGGCTACGACAGCTCGTCACACCTGGCCACCGTGGAAAAGTACGACCCTCAGGTAAACGAGCACACCCCGTTCGTTACGACGTCCTGTCCTCTGTGTTGCCGTGGAGACGGCTCAGCCCCAGCGTCCCCTCACCGCCGCCCTGTGTTCCCTGCGCTGTGATTGGCCGAGCAGAGCAACTTGTGGACGGCCATCGCCAACATGCTGAGCCGCCGCAGCAGCGCGGGCGTGGCCGTGCTGGAGGGCCTGCTGTACGTCGCCGGGGGCAACGACGGCACCAGCTGCCTCAACTCCGTGGAGCGCTTCAACCCCAAGACCAACACCTGGGAGGGCGTGGCCCCCATGAACATCCGCAGGTGGGTCCCCAGTCCCCCCCCCCCCATGAGGCCAGGCTCCTCCCCCTAGCCCCCGTATGAGTTCAGGCTCCTCCCCCTAGCCCCCGTATGAGTTCAGGCTCCTCCCCCTAGCCCCCGTATGAGTTCAGGCTCTTCCCCCTAGCCCCCGTATGAGGCCAGGCTCCTCCCCCTAGCCCCCGTATGAGGCCAGGCTCCTCCCCTAAACCCCGTAGGAGGCCAGGCTCCTCCCCCTAGCCCCCGTATGAGGCCAGGCTCCTCCCCCTAGCCCCCGTATGAGGCCAGGCTCCTCCCCTAAACCCCGTAGGAGGCCAGGCTCCTCCCCCTAGCCCCCGTATGAGGCCAGGCTCCTCCCCCTAACCCCCATATGAGGCCAGGCTCCTCCCCCCGTGTGAGCCCAGGCTCCTCCCCTGACCCCGCCCCCTCAGGGTTCAGTGGGAGGTTTGGTGAATGTAGTGTAGGTTGTCCAGAGAGGACTCCAGTAAAGATCTGCAGCGGCTCTAGAGTCCAGTCGTAGAGTCAGCCTCACTCTACAGGCCACGCACCGACCACGCAGACGCTCCGACGCAGTCCTGAACCTTTATGGCTCTGCGTCGGGGTTAAGTGAGCGGACCAATCACAGCCCCCGCTGCTGCGTTGCCTCGACGGAAGGTTAACATTTTTGGGAGGCGCACGTCCGGCCCTTGCGGTGGACGCAAGGAGGGTCCACAAGGAGGTAAGGGGTCCGTACCCCCCTTGCGTTGCGGGGGACCATAACCAGCCCTTAAAGGCGTCTCTGTGGCTGTAGTGTGGAGCGTGTTTCAGGGCAGCCATTACTGAGGCTGCTTAGACGTCTTCGTCCCGCCGCCTCGGAGCCTCTGTGGAGCTTCTCTGTGATGAGCGTCCGCTGGTCGGCGGTTAAAGGAGAGACCCTGAGGAGCTCTGCTGTCTTTAGGAACATTTATTTAGGAATAGAAAGAAGGAGCAGTTGGTCGATGCTTTTGACAAGATACCTCGATATTGATATTGATATTGCGACTGTATTGTAAAGATAAGTGCTGGTGATTTAGAAAAAAATATTTACACATGAGTTAAATATTTATTTTCTGATAAAAGATCTTCAGCAATATGGATGAAATGACAGAGTTGGTAAAGGCAGATTATAGAACAGCTAGAACAGTCTGGTTCATTGGGGTACAGCACCTTACTGTAATGTAGCCTTTTAAACCAGGAAAACCATATCATACCATTTTAAGATATCCGAGATCCAAGATGATTTCTAGACTCATATCAGAATATCAATATTGATATACTAACGGTATATTGCCAAGCCCTCCCATACCCACACACACACACACACACACACACACACACACACACACACACACACACACACACACACACACACACACACAGACGCACATACACTTACAAAACAGCAGGGGGTGCTGCAGCAGCCTGTATCGAGCATTGACTTGACCGACAAGCTCCAGTAGCTCTTGACTCTTCCCGCCAGCAGGGGGCTCCCTTTCCCGGAGAACGAGCTGCTCTGTGCTGACGCTCCCTGTCACTGCTGCCCCCCCCCCTCCCTTCAGGTACTCATGTACCCGGGGGGTTGGGTTGCTGGTGTCAATGCACCCAAAGGTAAATAGTAATGCTGTTAGTGGCCTCACAAGGACGTCTGGGGACAGCTCAGCCCTGCTGGAACTCCCCTTCTGGACGCACAACGATGAGTTAACCATGAAACATCCATCTAGATCAGACATGCAAACACCAGTGTGCAGGTATCTCTGCGTGTCGCTTTAAGAAGGCAGTCGCTCTTCTGGCGTTAAACTAACCCGCCCCACCCACCCTACAGGAGCACCCACGACCTGGTGGCCATGGACGGCTGGCTGTACGCCGTGGGCGGTAACGACGGCAGCTCCAGCCTCAACTCCATCGAGAAGTACAGCCCCCGCAGCAACAAGTGGGCGGCGGCCTCCTGCATGTTCACACGCCGCAGCAGCGTGGGCGTGGCCGTGCTGGAGCTGCTCAACTTCCCCCCGCCGTCCTCGCCCACGCTCTCCGTGAGCTCTACCAGTCTCTGACCCGGGGCCCGCGCCCCCGCCCGCCGGGGGGGCTGGGCCCTGGCCCCGCCCCCGGCCCTGGCCTTAGCCCCGCCCCCTCCCGTCCTAGCAACCGCCGCTAAAGCCCAGACTGGCTCTGGGAAACGGCGGAACTGCTCTATATGAGAGAGAGAGAGAGAGAGAGAGAGAGAGAGAGAGAGAGAGAGGGAGGGGGAGAGAGAGAGAGCGAGGGAAGGGGAGAGAGAGGGAGGGAGGGACAGAGAGGGCGAGAGAGAGAGAGAGGGAGGGAGAGAGACAGAGGGAGGGAGGGAGAGAGAGAGAGAGGGAGGGAGGGAGAGAGAGAGAATGGCTGAAAGTGTAGGGTTGAGTGTTTTAAGTAAATTGTTAGTGGTTGATAGGTGATACATACATATATCTATATCTATATATATATAGATATATATGAGTATGTGATAGGTCATTGCCTTATTTTATTTCCCTGTTCAGCAGAATGGTCGGCGCCCTTGTAAAAGCCTACAGGCAGATGTTTAAAGAGGAAGAAAATATATGCTCAACATTTTAAACAGAAAAGTATTTTTGTCCCTGAGAATATAGAATTAATAATTTATGTATTTTCAGTTCTCATCAAGGGCACCAGTTGGCCTTATTCTCATAGCGGCCCTCTGGGTTCTAGACGCTAGCTGGTGGGGTAAAGGAGCGTTCAGTTCCCCAGCGTATGTTAGGGCCGAGGGGGCGCTGACTGAAGAAGGCCTCATCAGACTCCATCTGAAGGTTCCCCTCCCAGCCTCTCTCCCATCCTCCAGTGTTTCACACTAATCCTATAAGCTGTGAGAGTCATCGAATGTCATGTGTAACGTAGTGGTTATTATTGTCGAGCTGCACCAAAAAATGGTTAACTCATGTTTTCGTAATTATTTCTTTAATTTGAGGAATGTGATTATTAATTGGAAATGCATGCATTTAGATAAAAAATGTTGTAGTGCGGCTATGCCACACTAGGTGGCAGTAACGGCAATGCTTTCCAACCCCGGGAGCTTGGACACTAACATGGGACATGCCCCATCGTTAATCCAAACACGACTCGGGCTCGGTCCTTTTGGAGAACAAAAGAAAAGCGGGATGTGCAATTAAATTATATTATTTATGACTTATGTGTGTTGAAAAAAAGCAGTTTTTACGTGTTCTCCTTTGGTTTGCGGTTGTATATCATGATGAACGCAGCGCGAATGTCCTAATATAGATCATTCTTGTTTGTTGGGGAGTGCGGCTTCTGATCGTTGTGAGTCACTGAATACTTTCGGACAGCAAGCTCCACCACTCATTTTATGAACAATGTCTCAAGCATGATCTAAAAACAAATCTGTGTTTTCTTCTTCTGAACAGAGGATTTCTGTCTGCCTGCTAAAACAAAGCAAGGAAACGTTTTACTAAGCAGCTCATTTTCCAGCCGAGGCAGAAGGAACTCGACGCTTCTGAGCAACATGTAGTTTAGGAAGCAACACGACACTGAAGAAAGCATGACCTGACGACCCTTGACCTAACAACCTCTGACCTAACGACCACTGACCTAACGACCTCTGACCTAATGACCATCTGACCCCTGACCTAACGACCACCTGACCTAACGACCTCTGACCTAACGACCCCCTGACCTAACGACCACCTGACCTAACGACCTCTGACCTAACGACCCCTGACCTAACGACCCCTGACCTAACGACCTCTGACCTAATGACCATCTGACCCCTGACCCGACGACCCCTGACCTAACGACCTCTGACCTAACGACCACCTCACCTAATGACCTCTGACCTAACGACCCCTGACCTAATGACCCCTGACCTAATGACCCCTGACCTAACGACCACCTGACCCCTGACCCGGCCGGCTCCATGGGGTACGGTGTAACACGTGGTGCTGTCCCGTTTGAGTTTACTCAAGAGTGTATCAGTTTTTATGTTACCTCATCTTTGTGTTATTTATTTATTTTCGCTTTGCAACCAAGCGTCTTCAAACATGCGCGGACGAGTCTGGGCGAAGACGACGATACTGAGATCAGAACGGAAAGTAACTGTTAAGCATTATCAGCGTACCGATACTGGTCCCAGTCTGTATCGGCCAACGAGTGTAGAAGAACAGACCCCCAAGGGCCACATACACACACAGGCTTTCCTTTGACTTATCGATACGTGGATTCATACGGGGTCGATTAAATCATTCCAAACTTCTGAGAAGTTCAAATCGTTTCCTTATTTTCTAGGGATTTGACTGATCCTTGGGCTGTGTCTCAATCTAAGAGCGGCGCTCACTGCCCCGGCGTTCAATACCCCCCGTAGGGCCAGGCCCGGGCCGGGGGTTACAGACGGCACCTTCAGCCAGACCCCCACAACGGGCACAGCCACTGGGGGGGTGGGCCGGTGTGGGCCTTTGAGGAGCCCTCGGTGGGGGTTAGATTACGACCCAGCAGCGTGGGGGGGGGGGGGTGCAGAGGATATGAGGGTGGAGTGTTCAGTAAGGGAGAGAACCAGCAGACACCTCTAGTCCATAGCCCCCCCCCCCCCACCAAACTTCTCATCGGTGCACTTATCATCGTCGCTTTTTTAAATGATTTCTGTGTCTGTTGTTGTCTGCTGTTAATTTATACCTTCGTTTTTTTCGTTGTTTATTTATTAAGAAACTTTAAATGATGAATTTTGCACTATGTTGAAACAGAGCAATACACTGTACGTATACAAAGAATAAATTTTTCTGGTGTGAAACAGTGCTGATATTGACTGTATTGGGCATATTGTTGTTCTGTGAATCACGTTGAGAACCGCATTCAGGCCCACACACAACACTGGACGGGACTGCACACATGCACTATGAGCAGCACATGTAGCTAGCAGTGTGTGTGGTTGCTACGGCTAACTGCACAGTATCATTTGGTAGATTTCCCAGCATGCTCTGCTTCCAGGCTGATCAGAATGGACAGCTGAGCACTCTCACTTTACCCCTGCTGACCTCCTGATCACATGGTGCGCACACCTGTGCTCCCCTCAATGTGCCTGAACTTCACACACACACATACACACACATACACACACACACACATATATACACACACGCGGACATGCAGGGAAAGTAGTTCCTTTTTGCAGAGGTGCGTTGACTGAATAATGAGGCGTTAATGTGTCCATACATGCCTCTGGTGTGTGTGTGGTTGTGTTTGTGTGAGTGTGTGTGTGTCTGTGTGTGTGTGTGTGTGTGAGAGAGTCTGTCGTCTCCTTTACCATGAAGATGTTAATGAGTTTACAGGCTGGACAGACAGACTGACTGATAACCTGTAACCATGTAGGGCCTCTCTCTCTCTCTCTCTCTCCCCCCCCCCCCCCACAAAGACACACACATGTTAACATTGCAAAAACATAACTAAAAAATCTATCAAACAAAACTTAATTGTCCAAAAATACAGTTGAATAATTATCTTCATGTTTAGTCTATATGTACAGAGAAGTAGACAACTAAGACTAGAAAAGGAGATTATAAACATTGCGGTTATACCGTCTCCCTTTCACGCCGTCTCTCGTTCGTTCATGGAGCGACACGCCGCCTTCATCAGATCTGGTGTCACCTTCGCTCTGCGGCCAGTTGCTGCTCGCCATATTTATGGATTTGAAGACAGGATTCTCCTAATGTCATGGAAAATCCTCCTCCCGCCTTGTAAAGCTATTTATGAAAGTCGCTGTCATGTGTTTATATTTCTCACAAATAATAAACAGACTGACGCCAGGAAAGTGCAAAACAACAAGGTTGTAGTTGGCAGGATACTTCACGTTTTATAGAAGCCAAAAGTACCTTGAAGATATCTGAAGTAATGGATGGATTATGAGGTATCAGCAGTTCCACGGGCTGAGCCTGTCTGAATAAGCGCTTAGCGAGTTGTACTTGACAACGATGCAGTCATTTCTTCAGCAGCCCCTAACCCAACCCCAACCCTAACCCTAACACCACCCCTAACCCTTACCCCAACACCACCCCTAACCCTAACCCCAACACCACCCCTAACCCTAACCCCACCCCTAACCCTAACACCACCCCTAACCCTAACACCACCCCTAACCCTAACCCCACCCCTAAGCCTAACACCACCCCTAACCCTAACACCACCCCAACCCTAACACCACCCCTAACCCTAACACCACCCCTAACCCTAACCCTAACACTAACCCTAACCCCAACACCACCCCTAACCCTAACCCCACCCCTAACCCTAACACCACCCCTAACCCTAACACCACCCCTAACCCTAACCCTAACACCACCCCTAACCCTAACCTCAACCCTAACCCCAACACCACCCCTAACCCTAACCTCAACCCTAACCCAACCCCAAACCTAACCCTAACACCACCCCTAACCCTAACCTCAACCCTAACCCCAACACCACCCCTAACCCTAACCTCAACCCTAACCCAACACCACCCCTAACCCTAACCTCAACCCTAACCCAACACCACCCCTAACCCTAACCCCAACACCCCTAACCCTAACACCACCCCTAACCCTAACCCCAACACCCCTAACCCTAACCTCAACCCTAACCCCAACACCACCCCTAACCCTAACCTCAACCCTAACCCAACACCACCCCTAACCCTAACCTCAACCCTAACCCAACACCACCCCTAACCCTAACCCCAACACCCCTAACCCTAACCTCAACCCTAACCCCAACACCAAAGGTATTCTAGTGAAGACTGTTCACTTACTCGGCTTCAAAGGGATTTGCAATGCTGTACGTATTTTAATATATTCTACATATGCTCATCTTAAGAAAGATTATGTAATTGTATTTTTAGAGACATGATTTTATTTTTTTGCTGACATTGTTTTACCATTTTAAGTCTTTGATATTGATGTTGTGTTTTATAATCTGTGCTGCAACACAATTTTCCCTCTGGGAGAAATAAAATACATTAAAGTATCGTATAGTACTATGAAAAATAAATATGAATAATTTTACTCATAGGCTACAATCTTTTCTACACAACACAATATCAGAAACACGCAATTGCTTTATATGTTTTGTGGTTCAAACATTAACCTTTTAAAAAGAAAACTACTAACTTAAATAAAGATAAATAAAGATATATCTATATAATATGAATGGCTCTGCCTTCAAAGGCAAGCGGCTCCAATTAGGATTCTTTATGGTTCTCCTGTGTGAGAACTTTGGCACGGCGCGTTCTCCGTCGGACGCCTGATGTGGGGCCCCGGGGCCCCGGCTCCGCTTTACTGACCTGAGGTGTGAAGTTAGCACGCTGCACTCACCCTCTGGGGCTGGATAAACACTAATGAAGGGCCCCTCCCAGAGGGCCCAAGCTCCTCTTACCACACATGTAGCGGCCCTCAGGGCCACGCAGAGAGCCTCTCTGGACCCCTGATCCGGCCTGGCTGCATGGGTCTTATTATGTTATCTTATCTTATGTTGTACTATGTTATAATTATATAAAAGTTTGTTCTGAGTTTGTTTTTAAAAACAGGGCATACTGAAGGAGCTTCCAGGAGATTGTATCTGCTTATGATGAAGTTATTCCCATAAACCAACACGTGTTTATATATATATATATATCTATATACTGTATATATATACAGGTCCAGTTCCCAGCTGGCTACTCCTTCCACTCAGCCGTCTAAACGTTTTTATTTTTTTGGGAATCAGCAGTAAAGTCTAGAGGCAGCCGTCCTGAGTCATGCTTTCCCTGCTCTGTTTTTAACGTCCAACGTGAGGAGGATATTACAAGCATCCGGTTCAATCTGGAATGTGTGGCCTCTGTGGGAAAAGCAATGCAGAGTAAATAAAGTGTTTCAGTGGCTAACCGCGGTGGGGGACCCCTTGCTGCTCACAGGAGCGTCTGAGCGCTTCGTAGGATGAGGTCGACTCAAAGGGGCGTCCTCCATCCAACCTTCTATACTAATGTTGAACGTGGTTGCTTTAGAACAACACAGTATCCCCCGTTTACCTGAGCTCCTGTAATACCTCTCTGATTCTGACCCCTGATTCACTACAGGTAACTACAGTAATGACCGCAGCCCGCCCCCTCTTCCAGGTTCCTCTCGTGTTTCACTGGGAATGCCCTTCATTGTGCAACTCACGATATCTCCACAAGCTTTCTTCTGGACGAATGAAAACATGGAAAATGAGTCACCAAGGTAAACATTCTTCTTTTGGATCTAGATACTCTTCCAACGAATTTTTGATGTAGAAGAAATCAAGATGAGATGATCAGTGACGATTAATGCAGACAAATAATTCCAGAAACGATATACTAAAAGGTAACGAATAGGTGAGTTTTATTAGTTGATAGCTAAAATGTTTATTATGTTTTCCATATTAACATGTTCACATTCATTTTTTTGGATGTTTGTTGTACTGATAGAGTCTGGCCTGACTTAAGGTATTAGAGAAGCTGTTATAGGAACAGTAGCCTGGATAGTGTCCCTTTATACTCCTTGTTTTAAAGAAAATGTTGCTAAATAAATTATCCTTAAAAATGTATTGTTAGTAAATTGGTGATTGTTAATTTGACCCTGACTTCCTGCCACATACTTCTCTAGCTGTTTTAGGCTTCCTGTCTTTCCTCCTGTCTTTTCTCTCCAAGTTTTAGACAAATGTCAGTTCAAAGTGACATTTGTCTGAATGTGGGGGGAAAAGACAGGATGAATTTGGAGGGAAAAGACAGGATGAATTTGGAGGGAAAAGACAGGATGAATTGGGAGGGAAAGCCCCTCCTCCCAGTATGTCCTTGAGGAGGGGGTCGTGATGGGTAATGTATATATTATGTACATAAGCTAACCTTCACCTTGTCATCTAAAAGTGAACAGGATGTATTTGATGAATACATTTCAAACACAAAGCGGTTTTAAGCTCTTTGATCGTCTTAGATCTGACTTGTGTCAAAATAATTAGTCTTAAGTTATTGTGACATGCTGATGCTTGGTTTCAACTGAAGAGAAAAGGCCTAATCGTCACCTCTGTAAATCACTCACTCAGTCTCCTCAGTGTAAAGAGTGTACAGACATGTTCAATCCAATGTAGGTAACACTTCACTGTAATATCAGTAATCCTGATAAGCACTCCCATGGAACCCCCCCCCCCCCCCCCCCCCCCCCACCGTAGTATAGCTCTGAGCGACAAACATCCCAATCCAAAAGTCCCATCACATGATTGAGTTACTGGAAGACAGATGAAGTCATGCTGCTCTGAGTCAATCAGGTGAGAAACCTACATGCTCTCTTGTGGCTGAGAGTAGCCACTTCCTTCCTGGGCGGAGACGTTGGAGCCCGGGGCGTGTGTCTGGACCAGCCGGTCTGGCAGGGTGCTTTTGCAGTCAGTTCACCAACGATCAACCCCTTATCAAGGCTCCACGACGTACGCCGCTGAGACACTGATCTCCACCCAGCAGGGCACCCGGCACTCGTCTATTGATACGGGCTGATTGAAGCTCATTGATCAAGAACCCAGTTCAAAGCCCTCTTCAGCCTCATCTCATTCACTTTTGTTTTTTCACTCTTGATCAAGGAGGGTTTTTGCATTTATAATCAGGACTCTTACATGTTAAAATAAAGCTAACTGATTCAATTAAAACCTATTTATCTTATTGTTACTGGACATTCCCTGACAACGTTGTCCTTAGATGTTAATTGACAGTACCATTTTTATGATTACTAGTACTTGTAAACAGTATAAATCAATAATAGTGGATGTTTCGAACAAACTCCCAGAATCGTAATCATAAACGTCTACTTATAATACATTAATCATTAATAGCTCTTCATCGTCTCCAAACGTGCTGCTGTTGGCTCTGCCTTCCTGTTCTCAGCAGGTGAACCCAGTCCCATCATGTGCTGCATTGTTTCCAAAAGAGCAGTAAAAGATCACACTGCATCACATGTCCCGTACTCCACTTAAGAACATTGTTCTGCTTGAAACAATGCATCATGGGAACCGAAGGAATGGTGAGGGCCGTGTTCATGTTCAGGCATGTTGAGAGTTTAAAGAGGCCTGCTCCAGTCTGATTGCGGAGTCCAGCCGGTGGAGTTGGCTGCTGCCCTGACGCTGAACGACCTCCATGTGGTGGTGGAGGTGTGAGGAGCCACACTCCCACCCCCTGGTCTGCTGGGACTGATGAAGCAGACAGAAGGTGTGAAGCCCTTCCTTAATCACCACATACATTCGTGAGCACACAGAGAAATCCCCCCACCCCTCTCCACGCCCCCCCCCCCCCCCACACCCACACACACACACCCACACACACACACACACACACACACACACACACACACACACACACACACGTGGACCCTTTTGACACACAAACACAACCTCCCTATTCACCCAAACACACACCCACTATTTACACATACACAAATTCTCTCATTCACAAAGACGTTTCCACAGAAACACACCGACACATTCACGCAGAGAGACACAAACACGCCCCCCCTGACACTGACACCCTAAGCCCCGCCCCCGCTGCTGGCCCCTCCCAGTGCTGCAGATACAGGCTCCCTCTGCCCTCCAGCTCCTCACAACACGCCCGCCGCTGCAGAGACAGCAGCTCCACCGCCACAAGGATTACTCTACCACCTCCAGGCCCGACTCCACAGACACACACACACACTCACACACACACTCACACACTCCCAGGCATCATGGGGGCCAGCATGTCTTGTGTCCCCCAGCACAACGTGAAGTTCTCCAGGAAGAGCTTCCTGCGCCGGAACAGGTAAGAGGGACGCCTCTCACGCTACCTCTGAGTGCTTCTTTACCTGCGGCAGACGAAGCCCAACGCCATGTCTGTTAACCGGGGGGGCTGGAAGGAATTCCAGGTATTTCTGGTGGTCTTCCAGCAGTCACAGCAGGGGTTAAGCAGAGGTTGTGCTGTGGCTGGCTGAGGACGGTGATACACAGAGGAGCCAGCATATGATCCGTTCCTGGGACAGGAACCCTAGACGTGTGGCTGGGCGTCCGGGCGGTGACACTGATCTCTCTCGGCCATTTGGCCCCAGATCGCCGCTCGCAGCTCAGTGAAGGTGATCCACCAGCTGTCTGCGTTCTGCTTTCCCTCCAGAAGTCAGGGACTGATTTCAAACCCATTATCACAATTGGAAGCAACAAATTGAGAGTCTAAATCAGATTCAATATTTGATCTGGGATCTGATTATTGGCACTAGATTATGGTCGTGTTCTTCTTTGGCTTCCCAGAGTTCCCATATGAGTGGAAGGGGAAAGTACTTTCCCCTTAGTGGTGTGTGTGTGTGTGTGTGTGTGTGTGTGTGTGTTGGCCCCCTCCTGTGGGTGTGGCTCTGGGCGGCCCCTGAGATACTCCTGAATCGCGCCTGAAGGACTGTCTGTAGCGGAGCTGAGCTCTGTGCTTTATACCTTATGTCACTACCAGTCGCTTGTTGTTCGGCAAAGGGAGAACTTTTGAAAAATAACAGCAGGGGTGTTCCCCTTTCCCTCGAAGTCTGAATACTGATATCAGCTCCCGGGGGGTGGGGGGGGCGCAGTCAGACAATACGTCGACTGTTTCCCCGGCCCCCCCCACACTCCTACGGTTGGTGACCGGCGGGTCACTCAGGTGCTCTCTCTCGGGGGACGGGCGGCGTCGAAGGCGTTAGTTGTTCTGTCTGTGCTCAGCGGCCCCGGGGCCAGAGAGACCTCACCTGGACTCGTCTGGACTCCATGGACCTGATGACGCGGATGATTTGTGAACGACCACAAAAAAAACTAAAACGATATCAAATGTAAAACAATGCACGGGCTCACGGACACACTCACACAGTCACTCACAAACGCATGCACGCACACAAACACTCACACACACACATGCACGGACATATGCATTCACAATGACACACGCCACAGTTAGTTTCACACAAGACGCTAATCCTCTCAATTAATGATTGATGCTTGACCCCCCCCCTCCCCCCCTTTAGCCGGATGGGGGGGGGGGAAACAAAGGGCAGCCTTGTGGTGTTCAGTAGCACATGGGGCAGATAAGCAGACAGACACAGAACGAGGCTTGTAAAAACACCCTGCCGCCTTATCCCTGTGATAGCGGAAGGCTGGCGATGGGACGGCCACGATAACAGATGTGGAGCAGAGAGACAATGGGGAACCCTGAGTGTCTCTCTGCGACCCCATTCATCCGCTGCATTCTGCTGTTTAAATGGACCTCATTGTGGGAGGAGGGGGGGGGGTGTCTTTATGAGCCGCAAACAATGAGTCAAAGTTGAGTAATTACATCGAGCTATGAGCTCCGTTTTAGATCCACAACTAATGGAGCTGTGTACATAGTTATGGATGGTTGGAGGGCAACAATGTAGAAAATAGAAAGAGCAACTCTTTGTTAAACCACACAGGAATACGTTCGTAGGTTAAAGAAGCAGGCGTCGATGCCAAGTGGAAACACTGTTTACATTTTGAGCTGCAAAGTAAAGTGAGACAGAAACAGATTAGATGATGAACATCTCTGTGTTCTGACAAGACTCTCTCCTTCTGTTTCTCTTCTTCTCTCGTCCTCCGTCCCGAGCAGCAGTCTGTTTCGCAAGAAATATCCCCAGGAAGGCCAGGAGAAGTCCAACAGCATCATCAACATGTACGTGTCTACGGTCACCCCTCACAAGGTAGGAAACACTCCCACTCCCCTGTCCTTCCTCCTACACCCCCCCTCTTACCTCCTTCCTGTCTTTCCTCCTTTATCACCATCTTCCTCATCATTATTTCTGCATCATTTCTATATTTCATGGCTTCACTTCCTTCCTTCCTTCCTTCTTCCTTGCCTCCTACCATGACGTCCTCATGTTCTTCCCCGATGCCCCGGGGTCAGGCTGACGCTGTGCTCTGGTTCCAGGAGATGTCCCCCAAGGACCTGCAGTCCATCCAGAACATCAAGTGGGAGCCGCCGTACGACCCGGCCAGCGGCTGGAAGAAGAGCAGCATCAACGTCAAGAACTACGGGCGCATGGTGCACAGCTCCAAGGTCCGCTTCCGCTTCCTGCACTGCGAGGTGAGCACGCCCACACACTCTCACACACACACACACACATTCAAACTCACACACACACACACACACACACACACACACACACACACACACATTCAAACTCACACACACACACACACACACATACACAAACTCACACACACACGCACACACACACACACACTCACAAACGTACACACACACGCACGCACACACACACGCTCACACGTTTCACACACCGATGGCGCACACAAAATAACCCCCCACACACACATGCTACACCGCAGCTAGAGACTCACATACACACAGACACACACACACAGACACACACACACACACACACAGACACACACACATTAGAGCAAGCTTACACCCACAGAGTATAGCGTGCTCATACCTCACCATGCCCACCGCACGGTGACACAGTCTTTAACAAACGGGAGGCCCCGCCCACGTCCAACCATTAGTCATTATCCCCGGGTGCTTTCGTTTCGACCAATCACGCGGGGCGAGGCCCGGCGGCCGCCACAACAGAGGAGCCGGGTTCAGCGGGTTGGGGAAGAACTGGAACTATGATCCACTGGAGCGGAGCGGGGGCCGAGTGTGTTCGGACATGCCTCTGGTGCGGCTGGAGGGAGGGAGGGAGGGAGGGAGGGAGGGTCGGGGGAGGAAGAGAGAGAGAGGAGGAGGTTGTGGAGAGAGAGAGTCAGGGAAAGGGAGAGATTTTCTATTTCATAAAATATTTACGCTAACAACTGTAACTTATTAACCACATAGGTAAAGAAACACACGAAGAACGTACACATAGACTTCAATAATGAATAAGAAAGAGACAGAGAGAGAGACAGAGAGAGAGAGAGAGAGAGAGAGAGAGAGACAGAGACGGAGAGAGAGAGAGAGAGAGAGAGAGAGAGAGAGAGAGAGAGAGAGAGAGAGACAGAGAGAGACAGAGACAGGGAGAGAGAGAGACAGAGAGAGAGAGAGAGAGAGAGAGAGAGAGAGAGAGACAGAGAGACAGAGAGAGAGAGAGAGAAACAGAGAGAGAGAGAGGGAGAGAGACAGAGAGAGACAGAGAGAGAGAGAGAGAGGGAGAGAGAGAGAGAGACTGCCTGGACTGATATCATCGTGGGAACAGTGTCAGCTCTCTGTCAGAATGAGCAGGAGAAGATAACGATTGATCAAAGGGAGACAGGCTGTGTCCGATGACCTCCTCACTTTGAGGAACACACTGTGCTCCTCAAATCAGAGAGGAAGAGGAGGTGTTACCTCATTTCAGGTGGTTGGAGCAGAATTGTCTATTCATCACACACACACACACACACACACACACACGCACACGCACACGCACACACACACACACACACACACACACACACACAGACACGGTATGGTGATGATGAAGATGGTGGTGCACATTAGGCATAGCAGCAACAGACATGTACATACAGAGCAGATGGTTATCGTTGGATTCGCTGGTAAAATAGCAACAGAAAGTTACCTTCTCAGGGGTCATGTGATCCCTGTAGGTGGTCTGGTTACCCTCTAGGGATTGCGTCTCCTAACCTCTGGCCTCCCTCTCTCCAGGACATCCATGACTGCTACCTGGACCTCTTCCAGACCCACCTCCACTTCCTCTCCAACAACCCCTCCGGCCTTACCTACCAGGTGAGCCAGTTTCAGTCTTACGCCATAACTCTACTCAGAATGTCTGGAGAGCCATTTACAACATGTCTGTGTAGCCATGTTTTATACGATCCTATTAATACCGCCACTGCTGCTACCGTGACTTTATTTATGAATCCAACATAACTCATGCATGTCAACGCCTCAATGCCCTGCCAACGGGTGTGTTGGTAAACATCAGGGGTCATAACGCGCTCTCTCTCTCTCTCTCTCCCTCTCTCTCTCTCGCACCGGTCTCGTTAAGCGTGAGCCGTCATTAATCACCTTCACTGTCTACTGGGCGGGGCCTCGCCTGAACCTCATTGGCTGGCGGTGAGGGGGGGCGTTAGTCATAATGTACATCAGACTCAAGAGGTCTGATTTCATGAGGTCATGATGTCATGGCTGGCCCAGGCTTAGTTAGTGACTTAGTTTCACGGTTATTAACCTGTTATTAACATGATCATAAGTGTTAACTTGTAACGCAGGGCGCTCAATTAAATCACCCAATGGTGCCAATAGGTTTGGAAGAAAAACACTTTTTGTTTCACAAAGAAACTCTCGCTGAGAATCTTTGACAAAGGAATTCCTTTTGTTCGACCACGGAACGGGGGAATGTTTAGCGCGGACTAGGCTCGGGGGTTTGCTGTAATGTTTAGCGCTCACTAGGGTTGTTTGTTGTAACGTATCGGGGTCTTTGTGGGTTTTCTTCACAGGGAACGCTGCCTTTGAAGGAGCTCACCATCTGCAGCCTGCAACAAAACTGCAACCACAGCCGACCCCAGGCCTTCGCCTTCCAGATCAACGGTAGGATCGGCTTCACATGCTGAAACCAATAGGTTGTGTTTATGTTTACGAGCTGCTGTTCATGGTTGTGATCATCCCAGGCAGTCCGGGGAGAGGGCTTTTGCTCTTGAGATGTTGACATCAGACGCCTCTGTTAGCAGCCGGAGCCCAGGGGGGGGGCCCAGGGCTCTCGCCCACCCCCCGGTCTGACATTCACACGTCCTCCCGCCTTCAGCCAGAGCGCTATGCCCGCCACTCTCTCCGTAGATAGAAGACAAACGAATTCCTCTCTCCGTAATACCGGACAGAAATCCCCATGATGCCACATGCCGCGCTGTGGGATTTCCTACACGGCGACCTTTGTGGGTTTTAAGGGAGCTGTGACCCCTCTCACCTCCAGTCAACCCCAACACTAACTAGAATGCAGGGCCCCTTCCCCCCCTGGGTCAAAGGTCGGTCTTGTTAGGCAGCAGGTGCACCTCAAACAGCCCAGCTGGCGGCCCGCGCTCGCACGCTTCTCATCAGCGCATTCCACGAGCCGCTCTGCTTAAAGACCGCCGGGGACTTTCACTCGGTACTCCGGTCTATTAACAGACCTGAAGAATACGTGCCTCGTTCACTTGGATCTATTTAGACTGACAAAGCAGCGGGTGGAATGAATTTAATATTTCACCGGTCGAGATTAAATTGTTTTCCTGAAGATACTTCTCTGGAGGACTAAATAATTCCTGGGAATTAGCCGTTGGATCCTGTCATGGATGTGTGTGGACGTCAAGGCTATTTTATGACCAATATAGGCATTTCCGGCTGTCATGAAATTGCACACCGTCCCCTTGGACAGGCCAGGCAAAACATTGCATGAAACAAACTTTGAACCCTCGAATGATTCTGTATCAGTAATGAGTCTCCTGTTGTTTACTTTGAAGGAGGTGTCTGATCGGAAACTTCATACAGCCGTAGAGCCAGACGGAGGATAACGCTGTGTTGTATCGCTGACTCAAGTCAGCGATACAACACAGCGTTATCCTCCATCTGACTCTCTGTTTCCTCCATTTAAAAAAAACATTATGAATCAGCTTCCCATAAATTCTCCCAGCTGTACGTGACACAGCGTGGGATTTATGAGGTTTATAATAAACAGGCCCTAAAGACTGATGGACCAGTTCCCGGAAGGATCTCATATGGTTGGAATCAGCAGGGCAGGGGGCCGTCTGTGAGTCCAGTAGTTAATACTTCCTACTTGACGCATAGTGAACAAGCTCTAAAAATGCAGACTGGCACACTCACAAAGGACAGTGGGGGGGTCTCTGGAGGTCAGGATCTCATTGGGACAAGCGACCTAGATGTGTCCTTCAAGGCTACTCCATGCCCTCCTCCAGAACTGGGGCCGAGGGCTTATTGTGAAGAGAATGTCCCGATCGAGGTCTCCTCAAGGTTAGGGAGGACTATCTGTGGTATGTGTGAGGCCCTGATAAACACAGATTCCGGGTCTGGTGCATTCCTTCTTGTGTTAGCAGGCTGTGGGAGGAAGCTGCTGGCTTTTTAATTTTTTAACAACTGCCCATACAGCGAGTTCTACCAGTCTGAAGCCATGCTTTGGAACACAGCGGATTAGCATCGCAGAACCAGTCGGACCTGCCTGGAGGGTGGTCCTGCAGATCATGCAGAACAGCAGAGATTTAAATATGGATTCAGTGCAGAGAGAAAAGCCATAGAGTTGAATAAGTGCAGAGCATGTAGTGGGCTACTTCCCCTGTTGACCTCGTGATTGTTTGTTTTTCCCCTTAAGGTGTCAGCCTCAATCCCATAATAGTCTACTGTGCCAACCAGGAAGAGATGGACCGGTGGTTCGGGCTGATGAAGGAAAACATCGAGGCCAACGGGGGCACCGCCTTCGCCCCTGAGAGCTACACCCGCGTCAAGGTACTGCTCCCCAGACCCCCCCGCCTGACCACAGAGTCCCAACACGTGTTGAACGTCACTGGTTCAAATTCTAACACATATCTCTTATACTTTAATTGAGGATAAGCCTGGGCATGGAGGACCTGCCTGGGCCAGTTCTAGTTTAGAACAAATAGTGAATCAGTGTGTGTGTGTGTGTGTTTGTGTGTGTGTGTGTGTATCTGTGTCTGTGTTTGTGTGTGTGTGTGTGTGTGTGTGTGTGTGCGTGCGTGTGTGCGTGCGTGCGTGCGTGAGTGTGTGTATGCTGATACATGAGCCGGAGGTGTGTGGTGTTTGTACATGAGCATGTGTCTAAGTGTTTGTACATGGGTGTATGTGTTTGTGTGTGTGTCTGTGTGTGTGTGCGTGTATGTGTGTGTGTGCATGTATGACTGTAAACATGCACATACAGTGACTATGGTGAGTCAAGTGTCCTGCAGGTAAGAGGGAGAGAGATAGAGACAGACACACAGTCCTTCACTCCGCTGACTCCAGCCCAACAGGTGTGGTCAGGCATTACATCAGACATGACAACAACTGATGAGAATGACAGGAAGTGCGATGTCTCACCGACCCCAGAGTCAATAAACAGATGAGCGCTGCCCATATTGGGTTCACTAAACACAATATCGCCGGGAGGAACATGCTTTATGTTTGCTTAACAGCAGAAGCTCTTCCTGTGTTTGTTTAGTTTGGTTACCGATACTTGTACTCGCTGTTCATATTTTCTCACACTTTGATCTAAACGGTTGCTTCACTGACACTAACATTCTCCTGTATCTGTGTGTGCGTGTGTGTGTGTGTGTGGGTGTGTATCTGTGTCTGTGTGTGTGTGTGCGTGTGTGCGTGTGTATCTGTGTCTGTGTATCTGTGTCTGTGTGTGTGTGTGCGTGTGTATCTGTGTCTGTGTATGTGTGCAGCTGAACAAGGCGGTCCGTGCGGAGGGCCGAGAGGAGTTGAGGAACTCTGTGAACAGAGAGCCCATCTATGAGTGGGAGGGCTCTCAGAGGGACAGCCTGGGATCCATTGTCTACGTGACCAAAGTCCGCCTGCAGCACCTGCCCTGCCAGGTATGGAACCCACAACCTGCCCTGTGCGCCCCACAGAGTTAGTTAGTTAGTTAGGTTCTTTAATGTCCCCAGATAGGGATAGGAGGCAGAGGGAGAGAGAAACGGCCTCGACGTGAGGGATTCATTCATGCTGAGGACGAACCACCCATCGGGTTCCTTAACTGTGGAGGTTGAAAGAGGTTCCGATGCCTGAGGAAACACATTTCCCAAAATCTTTTCCCATGGGATTTCGCTGGGAAAATAAACAGATATGTTCCCTCTAAGAAAAAGGTTGTGTTCAAATGAAGACATGTTATACCACGTCCTAACATAATTGAAACATACCCAAAATGTCACACCCCGAAAGAACAAATGCATTCTCTGTGCGTGGATCTGAAAAGCGTTTGGTGAAAACAATCACCCAGACCTTTACCACTCATTACGCCTTAAACATTACGCAACCTACAGATCACCTCCGCTCCACGTCAGTCCGTCGGGGGGGAAGCTGTAGCATGACTGGAAAGCACCGCATTGCAACACCCCCCCACTGCAACGATAGAATCCCCCCGTATCAGAGAATAACCCCCAGGTATCAGAGCGCCCGATTCTCCAAGAGACGCAAAGTGGATCAGGGCGTCAGACACCACACACCCTGCCAGGGGGCTCTTAAAGGGCCATGGGGGGGGGGGGGGGGGGGGGGGGGGGGGGGTCGTGGGAACCATTCAGCGCTGCGTTTGAAGTATTCCGGATCGGGAGCGTTGGGCGTGTGAGAGCCGCTCACCGGGCCGCCACACGACGCTCCCAGCTGGAATGTCAGCTGTGTTGTCTCCGCCTCAACCAGGCTGAAGAAACACACACACGTGCACCACGCACACCCACACACACACACACACACACACACACAGACACACACACACACACCACCCCACCCAGTAGAACCAGTTCGGAGCAGACTGTGTTTTCGTTTCGGCAGTGTTCGGAGTGCATACCTCGGCCAGGTGGATGCACAGTAAAATAATATGACCTGATTGGACGGTGCATTAAAGGAACACCGCTTTCTGAGAACAGTCTCTGAGAGGCATTATGGTCTGTCTGTATCTGCAGTCATGAAGCAGCCCAAGGTGCGACCAGTGATAAGGGATCAAGGTTGTGTTGTTGCGTCTGTGTCTCAACGTCCCAATATCTCCTCTCTTATCTCTGAGTCCCAATATCTCCTCTCTTATCTCTGGCTCATCTCTCCTCCTCATGTCTCCTCCTCTTATCTCTGTCTTGTCCTCTCTCCCCAGGAGCAGAGCGATCGCCTCCTGGTCCTGTACCCCTCCACCGTGATCATCTTGTCTGAGGAGAGTGACGGCCTCTTCTACAAGGTACCCCCCATCCCCCCCTGTACGGGAACACACAGACCGTGACTCAGCCTCCTTCTCTGCCGTCGTCACCCTGTTAATCTGAGCACCTGTACTCGGCTTTTTGAATCCGATGAGTGATCGGTCGTATAACAAGGCGTGTGTGTGTGTGTGATCGCAGGGTAAACTCCCACTCAACATGATCACCGTGACGACGCCTTGCCAAGACGTCAAGCCCAACACGTTCAGGATGGAAGGTACGTGAACGGCCGTGTGCACGAGGGCTTCCACTGAACCCATCAGATCTGATCCTAATGAGTTATTAGGAACCATCTGGCGGCCATTGTTCCTCCGTTCATGAATCCACCAGCGTCAGATCGCATGAATGAGCCGGTGTCAGCAAACCCGGCCCTCTGAATGACATTCTGACCGTGGCACATTCCACCAATGAGCTGCACCCAATGACTCTCTCTCTCTCTCTCTCTCTCTCTCTCTCTCTCTCTCTCTCCCTCTCTCTCTCTCGCTCTCTTTCTCTCCCTCTCTCTCTCTCTCTCTCCCTCACTCCCTCCCTCTCTCTCTCCTCTCCCTCTCTCCCTCTCTCTCCCTCTCTCTCTCTCTCTCTCCCTCTCCCTCTCTCCCTCTCCCCTCTCTCCCTCTCTCTCCCTCTCCCTCCCCTCCCTCTCTCTCCTCCCCTCTCTCCCCTCTCCCCTCTCTCCCCCCTCTCTCCCTCTCCCTCTCTCCCTCTCTCTCTCTCTCTCTCTCCCTCTCTCTCTCTCCAGGGAAGCTCATCAACCCCATCGTTGTGTCCTGCCGGGACAGGCAGAGTTCTGCGACTGGATCCAGCATTTCAAAGCGGCTGATGTGCCGGTGCTCAGCCCCCCGCCCCCCGTCTATGACATCATATACACTCCGGAGGCCAGAGAGGTGAGCCCCCCCCCCCCCATGTTACAATCACAGCCATTCAGAGGCTGGCAGGACCTGCGTAGCAGCGTTCAGTCACTATCTGGAGGAGTTTACAATGGAACTGTGTGTGTGTGTGTGTGTGTGTGTGTGTGTGTGTGTGTGTGTGTGTGCTGTGTGCGTGTGTAAACGACCTTTAAAGTATTTGCTTTGGTATGACTCCCCCAGATTGTAGTGGTTCATGAGTAGAGCGCTGTGTTGTGCTCGGTGGTATCTCGTCGTCATGGCGCCCGCAGCCCGCTGGCTGTTTGAGGACCCCGACCCTACCGTGTGATGGAGCCCTACAGCGTGTTAGTGACCCCCTGGTCCTGTCTGACCCCACGGTACCAGACAGACCTGTACGACTGTCTGGGGTCGGGTTCTGATCTCCCATGCGCTGCTCTTCTCCTCCCAGTCCCCCCCAGTTCGACCGGTGGAGCAGTACCAGCCAGGGGAAGCAGGATGCCCTCCGACTGCGTCTGTCCGCCAGAGCGGCTCGCACCTCCTGCCCTTCCCCCCTCCTGCGGACGAGGACCCCCTCTCCCGGGCTACTCCCAGCCCCTGTGTGTGAGTACCCCCCCCCCCAGTCCAACGCTCACCGGCTGCTTTCCAAACCGCGGAAGAAACGGGAAAACTGTCGGTTGGGGAGGAGGAGGAGGAGGATGAGGAGGAGGAGGAGGAAGATGAGGAGGAGGAGGAAGATGAGGATGAGGAGGAGGAAGATGAGGAGGAGGAGGAGGAGGAGGAGGAAGATGAGGAGGGGGAGGGGGGGAGGAGGAGGAAGATGAGGATGAGGAGGAAGATGAGGAGGAGGAAGATGAGGATGAGGATGAGGAGGAAGATGAGGATGAGGAGGAGGAAGATGAGGAGGAGGAGGGGGAGGGGGGGAGGGGGAGGAGGAGGAGGAGGAAGATGAGGAGGAGGAAGATGAGGATGAGGAGGAGGAAGATGAGGAGGAGGAGGAGGAGGAGGAGGAGGAAGATGAGGAGGGGGAGGGGGGGAGGAGGAGGAAGATGAGGATGAGGAGGAAGATGAGGAGGAGGAAGATGAGGATGAGGATGAGGAGGAAGATGAGGATGAGGAGGAGGAAGATGAGGAGGAGGAGGGGGAGGGGGGGAGGGGGAGGAGGAGAAGGAGGAAGATGAGGATGAGGAGGAAGATGAGGATGAGGAGGAGGAAGATGAGGAGGAGGAGGAGGAGGAAGATGAGGATGAGGAGGAAGATGAGGATGAGGAGGAGGAAGATGAGGAGGAGGAGGAGGAAGATGAGGATGAGGAGGAGGAAGATGAGGAGGAGGAGGAGGAAGATGAGGAGGATGAGGAGGAAGATGAGGAGGATGAGGAGGAAGATGAGGAGGAGGAGGAGGAAGATGAGGAGGATGAGGAGGAAGATGAGGAGGAGGAGGAAGATGAGGAGGAGGAGGAGGCAGAAACGCTAACAGGCAGTGTTTGTTTAGGTGGGGGGGCCCAGCCCTCCCTGAGAGTGAACGGTGAGGCGTCCGTCTGCCTCAGAGGGCGGCCAACCCCAACGTTTAAATCACCACCTAAAGATAACTTTGATGTTTATGAATTGAGGACCCGCCCCCCAGCGCTCTGATGTGTCGGCTCCCATCGGGGGGGCTGTAGTGATCTGTGTGTGGGCGAGCCATTTAAGTCTCCCCTATCCCCCCCTCTCTCCGATAATCACCCCCCAAACGATCACAGCGCTTCACCAAAAAAAGACCTCCCCTCCGGCTCAGAGAGCTGACGTTGTTGTTGACGTTCTTCTGGTGACGCTGAAACTTGTGACTGACTCTTCTGTGTGTGTGTGTCTCTGTGTGTGTGTGTGTGTCTCTGTGTGTGTGTGTCTGTGTGTGTGTGTGTGTGTCTCTCTGTGTGTGTGTGTCTCTGTGTGTGCGTGTCTCTGTGTGTGTGTGTCTCTCTGTGTGCGTGCGTGTCTCTGTGTGTGTGTGTCTCTGTGTGTCTCTGTGTGTGCGTGTCTCTGTGTGTGCGTGTCTCTGTGTGTGTGTGTCTCTGTGTGTGTGTGTGTCTCTCTGTGTGTGTGCGTGTCTCTGTGTGTGTGTCTGTGTGTGTGTGTCTCTCTGTGTGTGTGTGCGTGTCTCTGTGTGTGTGTGTCTCTCTGTGTGTGTGTGCGTGTCTCTGTGTGTGCGTGTCTCTGTGTGTGCGTGTCTCTGTGTGTGTGTGTCTCTCTGTGTGCGTACGTGTCTCTGTGTGTGTGTGTCTCTGTGTGTGTGTGTCTCTGTGTGTGCGTGTCTCTGTGTGTGCGTGTCTCTGTGTGTGTGTGTCTCTGTGTGTGTGTGTGTGTCTCTCTGTGTGTGTGCGTGTCTCTGTGTGTGTGTCTGTGTGTGTGCGTGTCTCTGTGCGTGTCTCTGTGTGTGCGTGTCTCTCTGTGTGCGTGTGCGTCCACAGTACATCTCAAGCCGCCCCCCGTCGGTCGAGCCCTGTCTCCTGGGAAGTCGCAGCAGCAGCATGTCGTCCCACAGCCGGCCGGAGCGTGACCTGCGACCGCTGTCGCTGCGCTACTCCTCCCCCCAGCGCCCCCTGCAGGCCCCGGCCGAGGTGTACAGCACGCCCTACGCGGCCCGCCCCCGCGGCCCCCAGGGCCCGGACCAGGCCCCCCTCATCAAGGTGTGCTGACCTCTGACCTCTGACCCCCTTGTTTCCCGTTGAGTTTAGATATCATCCTGAGGATTGTCCGTCTGCAGTGGCCAGTGTTTATCTAAGACCGCTATAGACACACCTCTATGGACGCTGCCCACGATTGGTCTCGGACAAATGTGAAGCGAAAGAAGTGATAGGCCGTCCAGACAGGTCAGATCAGCCACCAGACTGAAGGCGTTCATCTGAAGCCTGATTTGTGAGACGTGTCCCCCACCAGCCTCTTCCCGGTGTCTGACCCCTAACCCGATCCTCCCCGAGGGGCCGTGGTCCTGTTTCAAACGGCTCCTGTGCAAAGCCAGGGCCCCCGAAATAAAACCACCGCCCTCCCCCCAGCGCAGGAATAGATCCGGAAACAATCGTTGGGCCTAAGTGGTGCTGACAGACAGACAGACAGACAGACAGACAGGGAGAGAGAGGAGCTGACAGACAGACAGACAGACAGACAGACAGACAGACAGACAGACAGACAGGGAGAGAGAGGAGCTGACAGACAGACAGACAGACAGACAGACAGACAGACAGACAGACAGACAGACAGACAGACAGACAGACAGACAGACAGGCAGACAGACAGACAGACAGACAGACAGACAGACAGGAAGAGAGAGGAGCTGCCAGACAGACAGACAGACAGGGAGAGAGAGGAGCTGACAGACAGACAGACAGACAGGGAGAGAGAGGAGCTGACAGACAGACAGACAGACAGACAGACAGACAGACAGACAGACAGACAGACAGGGACAGAGAAGAGCTGACAGACAGACAGACAGACAGGGAGAGAGAGGAGCTGACAGACAGACAGACAGACAGACAGACAGACAGACAGACAGACAGACAGACAGACAGACAGGCAGACAGACAGACAGGCGTCTAACCCTCTGTGCGTTCAGTCCAACAGCTGGAGCACCCCCCAGTCTACTCTGAGCTACGCCCTGAGCTCCACCCAGCGCCACTCCGACCTGTGCCCCCCCCGCCAGCCCCTGTCCCCGCTGTACGACGAGCCCTGCACCCCCGAGCTGTACGCCCCGGGGCCCCGCCCCCTGGAGCCCCGCCCCCTGGAGCCCCGCCCCCACACCCACGCCACGGTAAGCGGGCTGCGACACCCGACCCGCCGGCTACGGTTACAGAGCCGCCTGTGTGTGTGTGTGTGTGTGTTTGCGTGCGTGTGTGTGTGTAGTTGTGTGTGTGGTTGTGTGTTTGTGTGTGTATGCTTGTGTGTGTGTGTGTGGTTGTGTGTGGTGGTTGCGTGTGTGTGTGTGTGTGGTTGTATGTGTGTGTGTGTGTGTGTGTGTGTGTGTGCGGTTGTGTGTGTGTGTGTGTGGTTATGTGTGGTGGTTGCGTGTGTGTGTGTGTGTGTGTTGTGTGTGTGTGTGTGTGCGGTTGCGTGTGTGTGCGGTTGTGTGTGTGTGTGTGTGTGTGTGCGGTTGTGTGTGTGTGCTGGGTTGTGTGTCTGTGTTAGAGTTCATGCTTCCAGTGATGGTTAATTGATAGGAGTGAACAGGTTGCAGCGATGTGTTATGCTAATATTGAATTCTACAAAACCTTTCAGAAATTCAGTTACATAATTATTCAATTAAATGTGTGTGTTTCAGCTATTAAACAATATATATATATGGAACGACACAATAAACAATAGGTCAGGGATCGCATTGTACGTTAAGTCATTTAATGGTAGGACTTAATAAAACAACCTTTTAAAGACGGACACTATGTTGGTCATGTTCTTTGATTAAATGAATAAATCAGAATGTATCGGACGTGATTCAGGGAGAGACAGACGTACGGACAGACAGAAGACGGTTTGAGAACCAATCACAACGTGATCTGGAAGTCAAGCTGAACACTAACGAGGCTTAAGGGACCAATGAGGCGTCCGGACGACCGGCGCGGGGGAGGGGGGGGGTCAGCCTGTAGCTGCTGGAGGCTAGGAGCCTCCTCGGGTAGATGCTAACTAGCCTGTGGCTAGCCCGGCCGGCAGGAGCCCCCCTGAGGACCTGCTGCTGCCTGCGTGTCGTTAACCCCCCGCTCCTCCTCCGTGCAGCAGCCCAGCTGGCAGGGGTCCCTCCGGCCCCAGCAGAGCGCCGCGCCGCCGACCCCCACCTTCAAGCTGTGCACCCCCCCCCTGGGGCGGCGCTGCAGGAGGAGCCTGGTGCTGACCGGCCCCCAGGGCCGTGCGCTGGGCCTGGAGCCGGAGCAGGGCCCGCGGGGGGCCCCCGCCCCTGGCCCCCGCCCCCCCCGGCTGAGGCTCAACGCTCCTCTGGTGCACGATCAGGTGAGGACCCGAGAGAGAGCACCGCTGGGGAGAGGACCAACCGTCTCTGTGGAATGTCTGCCACTCCCAGCTGGGAGTGTGCGTGTGCGTGTGTGTGCGTGTGTGTGTGAGAGATATTTGAACAGGTATGCGACATGAAATGGATCCTGTAGGAAACGTTGGTGTGTTTGTTATGGGAGGCTGTGGGAGGTAACTCAGTGTGTGTGTGAGGTAACTCAGTGTGTGTGTGAGGTAACTCAGTGTGTGTGTGATTCTCCTCCCAGAGGCTGATACCATCCAGCCCCATTTCAAGCCTCCCCAAGCTGCCCTACTGTTACTCACCAGGTAAGCGGCGGCAGAATGTGAAACATAAACACCAATCCACAACGTCTGCTCCCTTTGTTGACCGTTCACAAGTATGAGCGCTCCCCGCTGGGAAGCTCAAGTATCTCATCGCCTCCGTCCGAGCTGAAAACGTTACTTGATTCAGTCGATGACACAACGATACGTCGGCTGTCTCTTCACGCTATGAATATCTTATGTTGCCGGTTTCCGTCCGGAAAACAAAGGAACTATTCTGGTCCGAGGCCGCGACGCACGTCTGCTACGGGGCCTGGAACTCAGCCGCTGGTTAGCCGCCTCCCTAAATACCACCAAGGCCCTAAAATTAAACACGGCCTACGCACACGCTGCACGGGGCGGGGCCTCTAGCCGCCGGGGGCGGGGCCTCTAGCCGCCGGGGGCGGGGCCTCTAGTCTCTGGGGGCGACAGGAGGGAGAGGAAGACAGTTCCATTGGCAGCAAATGCGCAGATGTGGCAATGAAACAGAACTCTGTGCGCTTTTAAATATCCTGCATGCATGTGTTGGGGTCGGGGGAAAGCCCGGCGTAAGGAAACACCATTCCAGCCGCGGTTACCACTGGGCCAGTGATTGACAGCACACAACTGGAAACAGGCCCCTCCCACAAACCCCTGTACCCAGCTAGGATGGCGGACTGTGGGAAAAAAGAATGTCAGGCGCTGTTTTGGCCTTCTAATGAGGGTTGGAGATCTCAGATTGGATACATAATGCACACCAGGGTTTTCACAGGGCTGCAGTCTTTGAAGAGGAAAAGGTTTAGATGGTGTGAAGAAAAGCCACAGATGTTTTTCTTCTGGTTCTCACTGTAAGACTATCCGTTGGGACCAAGGTGATTACAATCTCATGAGCCTGGGAGTCCTTATCAACACAAGGAGGGGCTTCAAGTGTCCCTGATTGTTTTCTTGAACTAAAGTGAATTCTCTCTCCGTCGTACAGACCTCAACTCATACCTCCGGCCGACGGAGCCAGATGACCAGGAAATGGACTACGACAACATTTGGGAATATGACCAAAACACCGGCATGATTCAGCCCACGTCTGGAATTTTGCAACAGCGGACGGGATTAGGCTTGGGGGCCAGAGGCCTGAGCGCCATGGCAACGCAGCAGAGATAGTCATTAAACAAAACAACGCGCAGGCACCCGTCTGGACGTGTGCAAACAAAGTGATCAGTATCAGGTTATAATCAGCCTATCAGACGGCCTCGCTCACTGCCGCACGGGGGCGGGGGGGGGATTTAAAGAGCCGGTCGTCAGGCAGAGGAATGCCCAGTGTACCCAGTGAGGGGGGGGGGGGGCCCATCCCAGCACAAGGTTATGACAGTGATCGGACCCAAGCGCCGTCTCTAGACACTAGCAGAGCCCTTTTTATATGAAGCTTAAAGACACGCCCGAGCGCTGGATGTTTATTTTTGTACGAATGTGTTGCGTGATTGCTGATGTTAATACTGTGAGTCATTTTGTAGTTCAGCCTATTTTTTATATTTAAGAACCTACCGTCCTGTTTCTAGCTTTTGTTTTATTCGTGACTTTCTAATATATAAACCATTCCAACAAGGATCAATATGTTCAAACATGTACATTTTGTAAATATTATATTATGCAATTACAACAGAACTAGATTGCTTGAATGTAATGGTGTTATTAACAATAGTTACTGCAACACGCAGATGTTGGGGTAGCTTGCTCCTATTTGTTTTAAGTGTTTATTTATATTTGCAAATAAAAATATAAAACCAATTGGTTGACCTTCATTGTACAACTAGATCTGATTTAAATTGATTCATCAATGTATAAACAAAGTAACTATAGGTCCCTTGGTTAAGCAGAGTCTTTTACAAGATACATTTAGAAGATGAAGTAAAGTTAAATTAAAGAGTGAAGCTCAGCCACACTACTGAAACGAAAATTTCATAGTTCACGTTCTACGTGCACAAAATACATGTTTGTCAGTCTTAGCACGCCATCTGGTGGTAAAAATCTTCAATCATATTCAATTTAACAGATATTTCCCAATAGTATGTCGCCCTCTGGCGTTCACGAGTAGTGAAATAACAAACCCCAAAAAGGTGGTTGCCATGTACAAGACGAGTCCGGAAGAGCAGATACGTTATTTAATACCGCAGTTAGTCAAAAAACAAATATGCATACTATCAATACTTGATAATGGAAATATAATGCCCTCTGCAGTCAATTCTGTCTAACGTGATAGTGGCTCATAGATGTAGTAGTCCCCAAAACCTGTTACAAGCTATTGCTAGAAAATGCGGTGATCACACAGGAGAGAGCAAAAATTACAGATAAGTCACATTTCCAATACTGCTGTTAATCCTTTTGGTCTTTAATTTATAACAACCACTTAAAATGGGAATAGAAGATGAACACAAAAGTTTACAAATTCACACAACCAACTTCACAATCATATGTGGGAAGCCCACATATGATTGTGAATTTTAAAAGCATCATTTGACCTCACAGTGGGACCCCACTGTGGGGTCAAATGATGCTTTTAAAAACACTTTTTACAATTAAAGGGAACATTTATGCAGAAATCAAACCTTAAGCATTGAATGATAACTATAAAACACAAAGCTGATAAAAGAATTTCCAAAATGGAAACTTGTCATGTTAAGAAAGAATTAGGTGACACTAGTAATGACATTGTAAGCCTATGTTAAATAAATAATCCATAATACTACAGATGTACTTCACCGCTAGGTCCTTCCAGTGGAGGCCGACCCGGAGCAGAATGGTTCCTGGAACGCTCCCTTGTGCGTTTCCGCAGGTATCCAATGGCAGAAAGGGCGCTTACATTGGCTAGGACAACTGTTGAGAGGGACAGACATGAAAAGGTCAAGCTAAGCAGGATACAGAAATATTAAGCAGCACTTCATTAGGATTACCTCAGGGTTAAAGGATGACCCCATCGCAGCAGAAACAGGCAAAGGTAACAGGATTACTTAACTGAGAGCAGAACACACTGACAGGTGTACATACTCATCAACACAAGGTGGAAGCAATTCCACTAACGACACACAGGGAAAAGAAGCAGTGCATGCTGGGTAGGCACAGGATTAGAGTTGACACTAAATCTCAATACTTGATGGATTACGAATCAAGAAATTATTAGTTGGTACATAAGGCCTTCTTTTGAAGTACTTCATATTAATCATATCAAGACTCCCAGTAAAGAGTCATATTAGTTCAATGCAAAGCACTTTTAAACATATAATTAGTATAATTGAAACAATAATTGTTCTGTTGCCTTTGAATTATACATTAAACAATCATTTATTAAATTGCTGTGAAACTGCTTGAATTAGTCCAAAATCGAATTTCTCTGGTAGAGATCAACCAGAAACCTACCATGGGTAGGTTTTCTACCCTTATCTCCACCGACGGGGAGTTAAACCACAGCAGGTTTACCGTGCAGAAACCTACCAGCCTTCCAGGCGTCTCCTACATGTGGATCAGCAGACTTCAGCACCCACGAGGCGAAGGCAATGCAGACCAAGCACATATCTGAGTGCCTCAGAGGGACCAGGGACACACCCAGGGCTGCAGGACAGGGGACAGCCTATTTCAGAAGACACCTCAGACAAAGCCACTAAATAAAGGGTTAGATCCACGTCATTAAGGAGCAGGTATGCAAGGCATCTTGTCCAAGGTGGCCTACAGTAGCCTGTGTACACAGGACTTCGGATTAATATCAAATACAATCATACCACATTCTATAAAATAATACAATTAAATAAAATATATAATAAAAAAAGATATATTCAAAAGGATTCATAGTATTGAGGTTAAGTTCGGAGGGGGATCAAGACTAAATTCAGTTGGTGGGCCTGACTAAATGCAGTTACAATCTGAACCAGAACGGGTTCCTCCTTTGATGAAAGCAAAAACAAAAATACAGAATAAATATTTCATATCAATACATTTGTTGTCCGTTTCCTTCTAAGCTGCAGCACACATCTTCTTCGTCTGCGGCTGGAGAAGAAGCCCCTCCCTCGGAACTGGGAGTGCCACCAGGGGCTGCAGAGAGGGCGTCACGGACAGACCCGGGCAGCCGGGGGGTAACGGATCCCCCCAGCTGCCCCTGACCCCCTGACCCCTAACTCACTACAGTAGCTCACATGGACGAAGGACCTCGGAGCGTCTGGGTCACTAATCCGCTGGTTGGATTCAGTGCTTTAGAACAGGAATAATTGACTTGGTTTGAACTTTTAGGCAGTAACTTCAACACTATTTTATGACCTTTTTCATCTGTATTGGTTTGGCCTTTTAATTTGTAGTTAAACAATTTTAAGTTTGTGAAATAAAGTTCAAGCCAAGCGTCCCGTGCAGCTAAACCACGGCGTCATGTGTCTCTCCTTATTTTTAAATGGAAAACAATGCTTACACTATCTAACTATTTATAAAAAATTATTAGAATTATTAGCATGACAATGACTTTCAATGAGTTGATTCCTCTGTATGCATTGAAAGGCCTTGATATCGGCAGGGAGACATGCAGACGGAGGCAGACGGCTCACGGGGATGTGAAGCGGCGGACTGGAGGTCATCAAAGCTGAACGGGTTCAGTTGCCGGTAGATCCTTTCCTCGAAGTGGTCCAGCTCTGGACCCGGGACCAGCCGGTCGTGGCCCAGGGCGTCGATGGATGAGGAAACCCGACGACGCCTCTGCACGCTACCCTGATCCACAGGGGTCCAAGGTCCAGAACTCTGCGGGGTCCGGCTCACGGGGCCCCTGAGACGGATGTTTCTGAGTGAGAACGTGGGGCTCCAGAAGAGGTTCTTTGGAAGGTCCATGTCTGTGAAGAAGTTCTCATAAATATCTGTTGAGGCCTCCGGAGCCTCAGCGGTTCTGAGGCTGAAGCGGGTCACCAACCGTATCGGACCCAAGTCGTCAACCGGGTCCTCTTCCCCAGACTCTGAAGAGTCATCGGAGGAGGAGGGAGAGGACAGGAAGTGGTCATAGGCCTCCGGGAACTGGAGGTATCTGCTGGAGGAGCGAGAGCGGGAGAAGACGGGCACCGGCCGGTCTTCAGGTTGATCCTCTGTCTGGTTGAACGGGTAGAAGAAGCTTCCGCAGTCAAACTCAGAGAAGAAGTGATCGTATGTCTCCGGGACAGTATTTCCACAGTAAATTCCAGTATCTTCTGAATCCGGTGGCTTTGGATTTGATTGCTTTCCTCCAAAGAGGCACTTTAATATAGCTGGGAGTGAGATTCGGTAGCTCTCTGCTGGCGTGCCCTCAGAGAATAAAGATGAGGATGCTGAGTCTGTGCCGCCGTCACCACATGGCCTTTGTACGTCTGATAAACATTCCCTCTCCGCCTCGCTCTCCTCCGGAAGAACTGCTGCCAAAGTCGGAACGTTCCGCATCCGGCCAAACTGTTCAGCCTTCAAAGCGTGCAGATTATACACACTTGTGTTTTTTAACATCTGTCTGCCGTGCCTTACCTCACTGCCGGCAGAGAGCTGGGGTTGTGGATTAGTGTCAGAGGTCAACATCATGTTCTCAGGGTTGATCTCAGCCCCCGATATCCCAGGGTGAGGCTCCCCATCCCACAGGACATCCAGCGAACCCAATGAATCATGTCTGCTAGCTGCAAAGTTCACTGTAGCCTGCTCCGAATCAGTAACTGTGGACAGCGTTGTGGCCTCGTCTAGCTGAGGGGTGAAGTAGCCTGAATCCGTATTGTCATTCACGTCGGCCTCTTCGCTCTCCAGGAGAGGCGAGAGGGATGGAGGGGGAGGGCTCACGGAGATCATCCTTAAGCCCAAGATGTCGTTTATCGTTAGCCTCTCCATCTCGTTCCAAAAGGAGGACATGGCAAACACTTTGTTCTTGGAGTCTGGTGCGTCACTCACACCCCCCCCCATTTCAGAGGTTGTGCCAGTTCCCTCTATTGGAACTTTTTGTTCTGATGGGTCATCTGATGCCTCTAGCCTTTCAGCCTCATTTATAGCTTTGTCTCTCTTATCTGTATCCAAGACTTGTGGAGTATTGTCCGACATATCTGCAGTATTCTGCTCATACTTGGATGAATCTGTGCTGCAATGACCCCCATTGTTCTGAGTTAACTGAGGTGTATCAGTTGCCATTGGCCTGTTATTTAGTAAACCTTCTAAGCTTATTGAAGAATTAGGAGATATCTCCTCAGAATGAAAAGAGCTATGGTCACAAAAATCAATGGTTACTATATGTGTTACAGGAGATGGAATTCCTGCTGTGGAGGTATTCCCTGAACATACACTAATCTCCGGTATTGTCTCAACATGTTGAGTATTTGGTGATGTGTTTTCTGAATCAGGCGACACTTTAATGAAGTCTAAAATAAAATGACTTTCAACTGGATTATCGACAATAACTGAACAGAGTCCCATCTTTAAATCTTGGGTCAGCACTTGTGCATCAGGACCAATCATAGCTATGGTAGACCGGGGAAGGTCTGAGCTACTGAGCGGGACTGTCTTGTGACCGTTTATTTCCAGCCTTTGTGTATGCTGTGCATCTCTAGGACACTCTGTAAGGTCGTCTCCGCCAGGGAATCCCGTCTCTGCAGCCAAGTTTGACCATTCTTCAACATTTTGAGCAGCTTCCATCGTTGAAGCATTTGATTCTCCACCGTCTGAAATGTTGTTGATAGAAGGGTTGGCCTTGGCAGCACCTCTACTGATGCCGCTCCTTTCTCCAAGAGAATGCTTCTTCTCATGGGACTGCTGGAGAGTTCCCCCATGATCAGCAGCTCTTTCGCCTCCTGACAGGAAGCTGCTCTCAGAGACAGACTTCAGGGTCAACGACCCCGGGGCTAGAGTCAATCCACTCGGTGTGATCTGCAGCGATGGTCCTTCAGCCTGTAAATGTGTGGCCACATAAGCACCATCAGCTGGTGCCGGTGCATGGCTGCCATCAGCCAGACGGTGTGTGCAGAAGGCTTGGTGACTGATTGTCTTCGCTCGGGGGCAGTGGAGTGCGTTGCACTGTCGATCGCTGGTAGAAGCACTGGAGAATGCTATGCCATCAGGATTATCTGGTAAATGACCATGTTTATTGTCAGACAGGGGAGTCAAGGGATAGCTGTAATCTGAGGGGTTTTCTATCAAACAAGATGTTTGGGTTACATCTGTACTTGGGATTGAACCAGCAGAAAAAGCGTCTGAAATGGGTCCCTCACCCCCCAGGACTCCACTGTGGTTCCTTGATAAGTGTGGATCTATCCCGGTTCTCCGAGCACTTTGCTCCTCAGCCTCTGTGCTCAACTGTCCTCTGAGATCCCTTTTATCCAGCAGAGAGCTACATCTTCTCTTTCTCTTCTTCTTCTTCCTGCTATAGTCTGGCTGGGGGCTGTCTCTCCCGTTGTTCCCGTTTGGAGAATCTGTGTCTAGGCCCGGTAGCAGAAGATTAATGTTCACTTTTTGTAATCTTTCATCGACTGCCACCCCTGCAACGCTACAGAGCGTTTCCATGTTAAGGCTTGGTCGTTGGTGATCTGCATCGGGCCAACGTCTACACGTCTCTGAGCTCAGCGCTTGGGCCGAGACAGGGGTATTTCCTAAACAGATGAAGTCATCGCAGGGCCCCCGACACAGACGGGGCTGTCTGGAATTGTGTGGGGCGGTCGTCATCATGTCCTCTTTGACGGGTAACTCTGTCTCGGGATTAGTCAGTTTGTTAGTCTCTGCGCGTGAGCTACCGTCTGCTCCCCCGGGACTTGTTTCGGAATGGGCCCCGTCTTTCTTCATTGTGTTTATGTTGATGCCGCCCCCAGTCGTCTGCGTTGCCTCTGTGCCAAGTGCAGCCTCCCCCATGGCAGGGAGAGAGGCCGACCCTGCCACCGCTCCTCTGGCCCGCGGCCCGGCACTGCTCCGCTCCTTCTCAAGGACGACCTCAGCTTGATCTTCAGGTCCCTCTTGGCCGGGCCTGGCAGGCTCCTTGGGGCCGGCGAGACACCCATGCCTCTCAAAGAAGGTATTGACGGACTCCAGGTGTGTGTCCTCTTCACTGCCCGAGGGGACGCCCGCCCCGCCACCCAGGCTGTGTTTACGACCGCCGTGGTCCGCGGGGGGTCCTCCACAGCCCCGGGGCCCATCCTCCACAGGGGGGTCGGCCTCTGTGAACCCGGGGTTCTGATCGACGGGCCGGGCCGCGGCTCTGCACGGCGCGTCGTCTGGGACCCCCCCCCGGGCCCTGGGGCCTGGGGCGGGGGGGGGAGGCGGCGGGTTGGACTGGGTAACACTCTCCTGGGTGAAGCGGTCGCCGTGCTCAAAGGGTTCCATCCAGGGCCTCTTCACAGCACCGGGCAGAAGAAACTGATGACAAATTAAAACTTGTGTGTAAAAATGGATTAGTAAATAAGTTGTAATACTATGATACATTTATTTTCAGTTATGTGGATGCCTTTCCGTGCATGTTACAAGAACATACGTTTCAATAAAATTTACAATTGTAATCACTGCAAGCGCACATTAAGCAAAATATATTATTTATACTATATTACTTAAATTTATCCAAATACATAAAATATAACCGACAAGTGCTCAGTCTAAATAGCTTTCCAATACAGGCCAGGTTAACCACGAGGTTAAAAATGAATTTCCATATAGATACGATTAGCCTGTTTAATGGAGTACATGGTCTTATAGCAACGTGCTGGGCCCCTCTGCACCCCTACCTACCTGTTGGAGGTGTTCTGCGGTGCGCTGGTCTGTGCTGCAGTGTTCTGTGTTGGGGTGTTCCGTGCCCAGTGTCAGGGTGCTCTGTGTGTTCTGTGTTGGGGTGTTCCGTGCCCAGTGTCGGGGTGCTCTGTGTGTTCTGTGTCGGGGTGTTCCGTGCTCAGTGTTCTGTGTTCTGGGTGTTCTGAGTTCAGGGTTCCACGCGGCAAAGCTCTGGGAGGGTCCAGAGCCACTGGAAAGGCACGTGGCCCTGCGTGTGCGTCCGGGCCATCCAGTGAGCCCCATGATGTGATATATATATAGAGCCCTGACTCGGATCAAGTAGTATCTGCACAACGTTTGGTGGGCTGCGGCTTCCATTCCAACAGAGGTCTAAGGTTACAAACCTTTTAATAGCCCCCCTCCCCACTTCCCGGCCATGAAAACGAATATCACTTATTGTGACCAAAAATATGCAAGGTTCCTATTGGTGAAATGTGTGTGTGTGATCAGAGGTGTGCAGGTTCCAACTCTGTGGATCGTCACGAGAGGTATTGGAGGGAGTGTGATGTCATTGACGTCGGAGCACAGAGGATCAGTATCTCGCCACGCGCCAGAGCGTGCAGCCAGAAGGGCCTTCGGGAGTCGCTCCACGTGGGGGGCTTGTGACACGGGGGGGGGGGGGGGGGGGGGGGGGGCGGGGGGTCTGACATCACAAGACCTGCTGGGTGACGGGACGCAACCTGACCTCAGGGAGTCTTCAGGGGCTCGGCCAGAAGAGACAAGGCTTGTGTTCAATATTGTATTTTGTAAGGTTCAGGATATACATAAAAAGATAACTTTTATAAATAAATTTATAAATTTATTTATAAATTTAGACTTGATTTTATAGAATGAAATGCAAGACTTTAGGAACAGATTAGCTGGATTTACAGCCGGAGCACAGATGTTGCACTGGGACCTGTTATCAGCTCTGCGGGGAATCCGCCATTAGGCAGCTCTGCTAAACTGAGGCCAGGCCTAATCTTTTGTTTAGAGCTATCAGTATGTCTCAGGAAGACAATAGGATTACAGGTCCCTCCATGCTGTCAACCTGTCACTGACACTAAAAGATATGGAGATAACCTATCCGCCATGATCTCATTAGAAACTGTTAAACTGTTCCCGACATATGGCTAATGTACTGTTAATTGCAGGTGAATGTAATGACTAACGACAAGGATAATGTCTTCGGTTATTTAGACCAAAAACACTTGGACAATACACTTTGGGCTCTTCCCAGACAGGGCAGGACAGGCAAGCGCCAAGACACCATGTTTCAGGGTCCCAAACTCTGGCAAAATTTGTCATAGCAACTTAACATCACAACATAAATCTTCTTGAACTAACAAAGGTAAACACACACCCCCCCACACACACACACACACACACACACACCCACCCACACACACATACACACACACACACACACGTTGACCCGGTCTTACTGTCTTCAGCCTTCTATACAGTTAGAATTTACATTGAGCACTCCACTTTCACAGGCTTTAAACCCATCGCCATTATCACACTCATTTTCTTCACTATGGTTGTTTATGAGAAAACAGACCCTTTAATGAGCTGAGCCCCCCCAGCCTGGGCTGGGGGCCTAAGAGGGCCCTTACAATTCATCAGCTGTGACAGAGGAACAAGCCCCAGCCTGTGCTGAAAGCACCTGGGGGCTGCAGGACCTTTTTTCATCTTCTTTCCCGGGTGGGATTCTGTTTCATCAACAGGATTAGACCCTCGTGGGTCCGTTCCTGGCATTAAGATTGGAATCTGTTTGGACTCTCCGCCGCGACTCTGACGCTGTGGAGGTCTGCCCTGGTCGTCGACCACATCAGACGGGCGGGTCAGCGCGGCGCTAAACAAAGGCCGGCGGTACACACAGCGCTCCAGCGGACGGGGTCGCGGCGTGTAGGCAGAGGGGAGGGGCCTGTTTCCAGGCGTCGTGGGCAGTGGCATCCTCGGTGTCAGACACACAAGCAGCGGCCGGGTCTTAATTACAGCAAATAAAGATGCACAGCCGCTGTTTGGGGACAGAGATCTAGGGCCGCCGGTGAGGGGCCATCTGTGGCTTGTCTTTCTCCGAGTGCAGCCGACTCGGTACAATGCCACACAAGGTGTCTCAGAGAGTGTCGCTTGTAAGCGTGTGTGTAAGCGCGCCGTCCTGAGCCTCCCGCCATACTTTATATATAAACCAGGACGATGTTCAACGTTTCTTTAATTTAACCAGGACGATGTTCAATGTTTCTTTAATATATAAACCATGATGATCTTCAATGTTTCTTTAATATATAAACCATGACGATGGTCAATGTTTATTTTTTATTCAAGACAACCAGAAGATGTTTTCAGCACAGGGGTCTGCAGAATGTTTAGTTGGCAGAGTCGTAGATAAGTGTGTTTTACTAGAAATGGTTCTTAGAAAAGACAGAGAATAGTTTACATAATTGTTTAACTTTTCAGGGAACAAATTAATTAATTGCAAACTAGATATAGGTTAGCTAGACCATTAAGGCTAAGATATCCTTTATATGATGGCATGGCAGACAGAGAACCCAGAAATAACCAGAGCTTTGTGAATTAATCCAATGCATCTCTGCATCCCAGAAAGAAATGCATACCATATTTGTAGTCAATAAAATGTAATTTTGATCATACGATCTATTCTCAGACTTGTTGGTCAGCAACATGCAATCAAATGCGGCTTTGTAGAGAGACATAATGTAGCCTGTGAATGTCTTGTGACGGTTAAACGTATCCACCGCGCTGTGTGTTTAACTTCAGTCTCTCCCCAGTGAGCGCGACCCTAAAGGCATAGCGGGGGATTACGCAGGCGGACAATGGGGGGATTTGATCGGTCGCTCGCGGCGAGATCTCGCACGTGGGATCAGCGAGATACAAACCCATTACTGTTGTATTGGATCTCAAATGTCACCCGAACACAGCGTCGCACGGACAAAAGATCATGTTGCAATCCCGAGGCTTGTCTGTAAGACGTTGTCCACACGTAAAATAACTTATTCCCAAATCGAATAATACATCAATGAATAGGCCACGTTAAATTAATTGTTCACTAAGATTTTATTATGAGAACGTAGTGTAGTCATGCATATTATCTTACCGCTGAAGTGGCCTTTGAATGTGCTTTGTAATGTAGATGTTCTCGAACAGAGTAGACCAAACATCTACCAAGAAACGAAGGCAGTTCCTCTCTCGTCCACAAGATGACGGAGTTTAGTCAGCAGAAAGTAACTCAAACTCCAACTGACTTTATTTTACATTGTCCAGTTTGAATTATAATAAACAGCGATTAGACAACGACAAATAAAGTAATACATGAAGAAATCCGTAGAATTCCAATCGTTTTAATTTTTTTAATTTCAATGTTTCTCCTTAACAGTATTCCTGGACTTGATTTATCCTCATGAATCTTGTCAGCAGACACCTACGCTTAATTTACACTTAAAGACGTTTCCAATAATTTCATTCCATCAAGATAAACACGCTGGTGCTGACGTCTTCTCCGACATCCAGACCCAGACAGTCGGTCGAATTCTTCTCTGGTTAGCCTTAAGGCGGTCGCGCTTCTGACCCATCGCCGCACGCCCGCCCCTGACTTAATCTGCTACAGATGAGATATTGTAAAGCAGGGCCGAGTGGAGACCTGCACGTTAGCTGAGGAGAACAGTGCACAGTGAGGGGGAATCCGAGGCCAGACAACACAGTGCCTGCTGCGTGGTGTCACTAGTCTGTCTGGGGACACTTCAGGCCACATAAGGGTGTGCTACACTTTCATCATGGAAACGTAAACATGTTCCCCCTCCAGTCCCCACTGTCAGCTGCGTAGATTAGACACACAGACACACAGACACTTACTGTTAACAACACGCAGACACACAGAGACACAGACACACTGTTAGATCCCTGTCGCTGTTAGGACCACTGCCTCAACTACATGTAAGAGTTTCATCACTGTGTTGAACTCAAAGGGTTTTAGGAGTGAAGCCGTTCTTCCTGTGTGGGACAATAATCACTTTAGTTCGACATAATGGGAACAACTATGCATGGAAGCATAAAACTCGACCACACATGTGACAGTCAACCCCAGGAATTCTTGGAAAGAAAAACCTAATATTGAATTTTGAAAATGGTGTTAGTGAACATTTTACATGATTGGTATTTGTTTGCATTTTGTAACAATTATTGGTAGACCAGACACCTCATGCGTTATGGAAGCTAAATACTAAACAGATGTTTTATTCACAAGATATAGTGATATAACTTTAACACCCTGACATAGCAGAGAGCTTGATGTCCTTCAACAACGACTGATTGTAGTTATTATTTCATTTCCATACAGCGGTCCACCATCAAAACAACCTTTATACAAAGTCTCCTTTGGTGCATCATTGTTTTCACGCCTTCTCCTGATTTCTGGTCCCAGACGGACGACTGGGAGCCCCGACCAGTGGGCCGGGGTTACCCATACTGGGACCCCGCAGACCAGTGAGCCGGGGTTACCCATACTGGGACCCCGCAGACCAGTGGGCCGGGGTTACCCATACTGGGACCCCGCAGACCAGTGGGCCGGGGTTACCCATACTGGGACCCCGCAGACCAGTGAGCCGGGGTTACCCATACTGGGGGCCCCAACCAGTGGGCCGGGGTTACCCATACTGGGACCCCGCAGACCAGTGAGCCGGGGTTACCCATACTGGGGGCCCGCAGACCAGTGGGCCGGGGTTACCCATACTGGGGGCCCGCAGACCAGTGGGCCGGGGTTACCCATACTGGGACCCCGCAGACCAGTGAGCCGGGGTTACCCATACTGGGACCCCGCAGACCAGTGGGCCGGGGTTACCCATACTGGGACCCCGCAGACCAGTGGGCCGGGGTTACCCATACTGGGACCCCGCAGACCAGTGGGCCGGGGTTACCCATACTGGGACCCCGCAGACCAGTGAGCCGGGGTTACCCATACTGGGGGCCCCAACCAGTGGGCCGGGGTTACCCATACTGGGACCCCGCAGACCAGTGAGCCGGGGTTACCCATACTGGGGGCCCGCAGACCAGTGGGCCGGGGTTACCCATACTGGGGGCCCGCAGACCAGTGAGCCGGGGTTACCCATACTGGGGGCCCCAACCAGTGGGCCGGGGTTACCCATACTGGGAGCCCCGACCAGTGGGCCGGGGTTACCCATACTGGGACCCCGCAGACCAGTGAGCCGGGGTTACCCATACTGGGACCCCGCAGACCTGTGGGCCGGGGTTACCCATACTGGGACCCCGCAGACCAGTGGGCCGGGGTTACCCATACTGGGACCCCGCAGACCAGTGAGCCGGGGTTACCCATACTGGGGGCCCCAACCAGTGGGCCGGGGTTACCCATACTGGGACCCCGCAGACCAGTGAGCCGGGGTTACCCATACTGGGGGCCCGCAGACCAGTGGGCCGGGGTTACCCATACTGGGGGCCCGCAGACCAGTGGGCCGGGGTTACCCATACTGGGGGCCCGCAGACCAGTGGGCCGGGGTTACCCATACTGGGAGCCCGCGGGTTGGCCACACTGGGAGCCAGAGGAGAGGAGGAAGCGGCCCAGAAAGTCCTCCTCTCTGGGGACTCCGGGTTAATGAGTTATCTGAGGACAAAGCCGGAACGAGCTCCACCGCCGAGGGAGGGGGGCCAAGGCCTTCCTCCCGGCCTGGGGTCGTCGGGGTTATCAGCCACCGTGCAACAATAGGAAGTGGTACGACCCGTCACACGGCTCCTCCATCACCCTCCTTCCTGCTCCCCCCCCCCCCCCCCCCTCTTTGGAGGGCTGTCTGCCCGTCTCTCGTCAACGCTGATAAAGTCACCCCTGGACTGGGCTGTCACCACTCCCTCATCTAGCCAGGGTGGGCGGGGGGGTAGGGAGGGGTCCGGACCATTTAAAAAGCCATTTGAGCTCTCAGGATTGTGGAGCTGAAGGTGTGTAATTGCCCCCTCCCCCGCCCCAGCCTGGCTCCTTGCAGAACAACCTGACAGAGATTCCGTTAGCAGATAGGACTGCTCTGAGTACATTACTGCAAACGAGCGGCGGCGATATTGGCACTTTATTCATTCATTTAGCCCAGCTCAGTCTGTGCGCGTAAGCTCACACATGTGTGTGTTTTTGTGTGCACGTGTATGCTTGTGTATTTGTGTATGCATATTTGTGTGCGTGTGTGTAGCCCTCCTCTGTCTATCTATTCTCAGTGCCAACACGGCGCTGGTATGGACACTGGTATTGTTACAGGGCGCTGTATGGACACTGGTATGGATACTGGCATGGATACAGGGCGCTGTATGGACACTGGTATGGATACTGGTACGGATACAGGGCGCTGGTATGGACACTGGTATGGATACAGGGCGCTGTATGGACACTGGTATGGACACTGGTATGGATACAGGGTGCTGGTATGGATACTGGTATGGATACTGGTATTGTTACAGGGTGCTGCATGGACACTGGTATGGATACTGGTATGGATACAGGGCACTGTATGGATACTGGTATGGATACAGGGCGCTGTATGGACACTGGTATGGATACTGGTATGGATACATGGCGCTGTATGGACACTGGTATGGATACTGGTATGGATACAGGGCGCTGTATGGACACTGGTATGGATACAGGGCGCTGGTATGGATACTGGTATGGATACTGGTATGGATACAGGGCGCTGTATGGACACTGGTATGGATACTGTTATGGATACAGGGCGCTGTATGGACACTGGTATGGATACTGGTATGGATACAGGGCGCTGTATGGACACTGGTATGGATACTGGTATGGATACAGGGCTCTGTATGGACACTGGTATGGATACAGGGTGCTGGTATGGATACTGGTATGGATACAGGGCGCTGGTATGGATACTGGTATGGATACTGGTATGGATACTGGTATGGATACTGGTATGGATACAGGGTGCTGGTATGGATACTGGTATGGATACTGGTATGGATACAGGGTGCTGGTATGGATACTGGTATGGATACAGGGCGCTGGTATGGATACTGGTATGGATACTGGTATGGATACAGGGCGCTGTATGGACACTGGTATGGATACTGGTATGGATACAGGGCTCTGTATGGACACTGGTATGGATACTGGTATGGATACAGGGCGCTGTATGGACACTGGTATGGATACTGGTATGGATACAGGGTGCTGGTATGGATACTGGTATGGATACAGGGCGCTGTATGGACACTGGTATGGATACAGGGCGCTGTATGGACACTGGTATGGATACTGGTATGGATACAGGGCGCTGTATGGACACTGGTATGGATACTGGTATGGATACAGGGCTCTGTATGGACACTGGTATGGATACTGGTATGGATACAGGGCGCTGTATGGACACTGGTATGGATACTGGTATGGATACAGGGTGCTGGTATGGATACTGGTATGGATACAGGGCGCTGTATGGACACTGGTATGGATACAGGGCGCTGTATGGACACTGGTATGGATACTGGTATGGATACAGGGCTCTGTATGGACACTGCAGCCGCAGGTCGCTGGTGTCTGACCCCTCTCTCTGCACCAGCTGCCCATCAACAGCTGTGCTGAGGCATCCGACCCACTGCCACATCTTCCTCACTCTCCCTTTTGGGAGGAAGACAGCCACACATACAGGCTGTAAAAGCAGACGGTAAATCACCCCCGCGCTGCCCGCCACCTCCTCACTGACCCCCAGACACACCCAGGACAGGCCTGCAGCCCCCCCCAAACTGAGGGGAGAGCTGCTTCAGCCCCTTACCTTCAGCCCCAGGTCTGTTTTAGCATCTCAAAGCAGGAGCCAGGAGAAGGGCGGCCCTGGAGCCTTATTTGCAGTTTGAAGTTGTTATCTATTGTTTGAGTTTCACTGGCACTCGAAACTAGCACATTTGTCCCCACTTCTCAAGCATATTCAGCTCAACACTAACAGAAACACAAATACCACCGTATAACCATGGAAACTCTTGGTTGGCTCTCAATATGGCACTGGATGGCTCGATTTAGAAATGTATTTTTTTAAACTTTTTTTTAATAACATCTCCCGCAGTAAACCTCCGAACAGTCACACCGCCGCCCCGGCCGAGTTCAGGGCTTGTTTACCTCCTGTTGACGAGGATCACCCAGCGGGCAGACGCCGACCCCCCACTCAGACCCGGTCGCCTCCCAACAGAGCCCCCCCCCCGGAGCCCCCTACAGCTACCTCCCTGACGGTTGGTTTAAGCACCGTTGATTAGCATCGTAGTTGGCCCGGCGGCCGTTGGTTCACTGTGCACCCCCCCACCCCCCGCCCCCCAGGGCTGAATGGTGCATTCTGTCGCCGGCCCTTCACATGTTCTTTAACTCCATTCAGCCCCGCCAGGTTCACAGCCTCTGGATCAAGGAGCGCTGAAAGGCCGTTAGCTTAACACTGCGCAGGGCGCTCGGCGCAGCCCGCCGCCGGACGGGGGGAGAATCCCAATGAGGAGGCGGCCGTTCACAGCGGGGGGGCATTCACAGCAGGGGGGGGTCGCTGACGAGGGCTCCTGGCCGGGCCCTGTATGAGGGTCTGGCTGGGAGGGAGGGGGCCCCTCCACGGAAGGACTCTTCACACGTACGGGGCCCAAGGGCGGACGTCAGGCTCAGGTAACGCGAGGCCGGTTGAAGCCTATTGGCCGGCTGTTGCCACAACAGAAGGGTCATGCGTCGCAGCGGCTGTGTGTTTGCCACTGCCTAATGAGCCGCGACCAAAGGTGGGAAACGCTAACAGATCAGCGCCGCCACCGCCGCCGCCCTGAGCTGCTAAACCCGCCGGCCATTAGCTAACGATAAAATAACATGTTGTTATAATTAAACCCAGCGCTGGGAGCCGAGGTAGGGGGCGTGGGCGGGTGGAGAGGAGTCGATGCGGGGGGGGGGGGAGGACGAGGGTGTGATGGTTAGTCGTTGGGCATGGGGGGGGGTGAAGAAGGCCTGAGTCTGAATCATCTTGCCATGATTAGACTTCAAGGAGGTTGTGAACGTTGTCACTTGTCCGGACATGAATAAGTGTTTTTGTGCTGACACTAGTCACACACTGGGCTGATCCGCAGTGAACCCTCCGACGGCTCAGGGGAGCCTGATGCCGTTCCTGCTAAGCTTCACCATTTGTTT
>NC_136941.1:62500-86993 GCF_949987615.1 Pollachius pollachius
CTCTCAATGTCGGCCGCAAATGCCGACAATTTTATTGGGAAAATGTGACAAGAAATGTCTAGACCTCAGCAACATGTCCCCCGCCTCTTCCTGGGCTGTGTCCTTGTGGAGACGTCCTCTGGCTTATGTGAGCATCTGCTTTACAAGGCGGCCTCCTTCCTCCGGCCTGCAGCCCTCCCCTGTCTCTTTCAGCCTCTGGGGATTTGGGATTCTCTTCCAAATCACCTCAATTAACATGGAGCCGTAAAGCATCCCTCCCCCGGTGCTGCAGACCCTGCTGCTTTCCCCTTCTTGCTCGCTCCCCAGCTTTCTCCTCCCTTACTTCTATCAATGCCTGTTCTAACTTTATTGGACTTGGCCTTTGTGTGCCACTGGACCAAGTGGCTTCCCCCTGGGGCGGGGGGCAGGAGCTGCTGTAGTGTTGGGGTGTAAGAACCGCCTTCAGGGTTAACTTTCTCTGGCCCCCCCTCGCTGAATACTTTCCTCAGAGACCACAAAGTGCTGATGACTCTCTCATGCAGAATCGGGCCTTGAGTAAGAAACAAGGCTTGCGTATCAGAATGGGATTTCTCTTGTGGCTGGTATTGCCTTGAGAATACTCAAGAGGGTTGAAGTACTGTACAAATTCTAAATCAACGTAAATATACCGTAAGCTAGGCCAATGAAAACTGTTTGCAACGTCTTACATGAGGAATGGCGCTGGTGGTTTGAAACACAATAACATCTCTCCATAATGACAAATCATTTCCAAATTTATTATAAAGAAATTGAAAACAAACCCTTGGTACCAACATAATAGCTAACATCTCAATGCTCAAAATAGCAGCGGTAATCGCGCTGTTGGGATAACCAAGCTTAGGGTAGGGCTTGATAGAAAACAACTTTTGACACCTAGATAACTGTGTTTACGCCGCAGCAAGCGCTAATAGACTGCTAAGCACGGCTCATCCAACAAAGAGAGCGTCTAATGTCACACATTACCGCAAGGTAACACGTTCTAGTCATTGAGCCAAGCGGGAGTTCGTAAAGAACGTGCGAAGTACCACCATCTCCTCGGGCCTTGTTACCGACTACACCGTAAAGTAGTCGACAGAGTTTGCTTAAGCACATATACTTGAAAAGCAAACAACGTTTCCATTGGCTTTTGCATGTTGATATAATTTATCTCACCTAATTTCCTGTTCAAACCATTGGTGGAGAGGGGGGGACTAAATACCTAAAGTGTACTCTGTGTGACCCACCCTGCCTGCAATCTAAACAAAAATGGCCATCAAATGTCTCGCATCATTTGACCTCTCTTGGGCATTGCTGTTTCAAAGAGAGAGGTCAGGTCAGCGGGCCAGCCATCTCACGGTGTCTCTGGACACCTGGACACACTGAACAAAGACAGAATTGTTCCCGCCTATGTCCAACAATAGCGCTGCTAAAACCGTCCCCTCTCTGTGTTGAGGGCCTGTTTACTCGGCCAGCCTAACCCGAGCCATCACATGCAGGGAGCTATTAGTAGCAGTAATGTGGCTCTGTGGCGCAATGGATAGCGCATTGGACTTCTAGTCATTCATGTGAGATGTGATTCAAAGGCTGTGGGTTCGAGTCCCACCAGAGTCGACTTTTTAGGTAGTTTGTTATCTTATTGGTGAAGTCTTGTATGGGAGTATGTTATTTGGTGTGTTGTATTTAGTGTCATGAACTATAACTGTGTCCTAACTCGATATCTAGAGTACGAGTGTCCATGAAAGGCTGTTGGGACTCATTGGCATCATTGAATGTAGAAGAGGGTCTTTGTGGTAATAGTTAATGCTCCCGCTGAAAAGTTTTGGTTGAAGTCTTCAAAGCAGAATGTTTATTAATATTGAAGGACACAAGATTGCTTCTACCTCAAGATCTAGAGGATTCAAGTTGAACTAACTCCATGAAGACAACATAAACATAAAGGACATTTTAGGCAACACGTTTAAATCGTATAACTATGTATTGATGTGGCAGTGTATGTGTTTACTGTGTTTTATGAGCACTTATTGGTGGACCCTTGCATGGGAGAACATAATAAAGATATTATAAGAATTATCCTACCTCGATAGAAGGTAGTTGTAGCATACTTGACTAGAAGTCGAACACGCTATCCATTGCGTTGGAGAGCCCTGTAAGTGTACCAAAATGAGCTGTCGTTTATTCAATGTCAAAGGACAAAGGGATTTAAGGCAAATGCTTTTATAGGTATAATCATTTATTGGTAAATCTTGATATGGCTTGAAATATTTTTATATTGAGTTTCACAAAACTATACACTGATTCAACCTCTAAATCGAGAGCATATATTGAGAATCAAACCATGTCCATCAAGAGCAACTATAGTGGCACTTATATAATTGGGCATATTTCATTTAATGTCATAAACTATGAATGTATCCTACCTTGAAATCCAGAGTACTAAAGACGGATAATGCAGGATAATGCTATCCATTGCACAACAGAGCCCTGTAATTATACTAAACGGAGCTAAAGTTTCATTAGTGTTAAAGAACACAGGCAATTTAGACGTCCAGAGTATCAAACAAGGGTAATGCACAATCAATGATAGCCTGTCGGTCTACCGGAGTCAACTCCATTATTAAAGCCTGGGGCGGGACTCGAAACCACAACCTTTGAATCACATCTCACATGAATGACTAGAAGTCCAACGCACTATCCATTACGCAACAGACCCCTTCCATCAGAACAAAACGAGTTGTATTTGATTTAGTGTCAAAGGCCAGAGGGATTTCAGGCATCCAGAGTACTAAAGAAGGATAATGCACTATCAATGACAGCATGTCGGGACTCGAAGCCACAACAAAGGTCAGCATCAGCTAGTTTTAATAGTTGTATGATACTTTGTTACTAAAGTCCTACCTCGAGTTCTACTGGAGTCAAGTCCATAATGACTGACTCAAGTGGGACTCGAACCCACAACCTTTGAATCACATGTCATGTAAATGACTAGAAGTCCAACGCGTGTCTGGACTCGAATCCACAACATAGCTCATTAGAATGTGATTCTAATAGTTGTAGGATACCATTTAACTATAACCCTACAATAAGCAACATTGCTGGGATTCGAACACACAACCTTTGAATCACATCTCACATGAATGACTAGAAGTCCAATGCCCTAACCATTACGCAAGAGAGCCATGCTACCAGAACAAAAGGAGTTGTATTTAATTTAGTGTCAAAGAACAAAGGGATTTTAGGCATCCAGAGTACTAAAGAAGGATAATGCACCATCAATGACAGCCTGTCGGGACTCGGACCCACAACATAGGTCAGCAGAATGTGATAGTAATAGTTGTAGGACACCATTATACTATAGCCCTATCTCGAGATCTACAGGAGTCAAGTCAATAATGAGCAACTATGCTGTGAATCAAACACACAACCTTTGAATCACATCTCACATGAATGACTAGAATTCCAATGCCCTAACCATTACGCAAGAGAGCCATGCTTTCAGAATAAAAGGAGTTGTATTTGATTTGGTGTCAAAGAACAAAGGGATTTTAGGCATCAGAGTACTAAAGAAGGATAATGCACCATCAATGACAGCCTGTCGGGACTCTAACCCACAACATAGGTCAGCAGAATGTGATAGTAATAGTTGTAGGACACCATTATACTATAGCCCTATCTCGAGATCTACAGGAGTCAAGTCAATAATGAGCAACTATGCTGTGAATCAAACACACAACCTTTGAATCACATCTCAGATGAATGACTAGAAGTCCAATGCCCTAACCATTACGCAAGAGAGCCCTGCTATCAGAACAAAAGGAGTTGTATTTGATTTGGTGTCAAAGAACCAAGGGATTTCAGGCATCAGGGTACTAAAGAAGGATAATGCACCATCAATGACAGCCTGTCGGGACTTGAACCCACAACATAGGTCAGCAGCAGGTAGTTTTAATAGGTCAAGGATACTTTGTTACCAAAGTCCTACCTCGAGATCTACCGGAGTCAAGTCCATAATGACCGACTCTAGTGGGACTCGAACCCACAACCTTTGAATCACATCTCACATGAATGACTAGAAGTCCAACGCGCTATCCATTGCGCCACAGAGCCCTGAAATTTCACCAAAAGGAGCTCTTTTTTCTTCAATGTCAAAGGAGAAAGGGATTTTAGGCATCCAGAGAACTAAAGCAGGATAACGCACCATCAATGACAGCCTGTCGGGACTCGAACCCACAACAGAGGTCAGCAGAATGTGGTTTGAATAGTTGTAGGATACTTTGTTACTAAAGTCCTACCTCGAGATCTACAGGAGTCAAGTCCATAATGACCGACTCTAGTGGGACTCGAACCCACAACCTTTGAATCACATCTCACATGAATGACTAGAAGTCCAACGCGCTATCCATTGCGCCACAGAGCCCTGGAATTTCACCAAAAGGAGCTCTTTTTTCTTCAATGTCAAAGGACAAAGGGATTTTAGGCATCCAGAGAACTAAAGCAGGATAACGCACCATCAATGACAGCCTGTCGGGACTCGAACCCACAACAGAGGTCAGCAGCAGGTAGTTTTAATAGTTGTAGGATACTTTGTTACTAAAGACCTACCTCGAGAGGTACCGGAGTCAAGTCCATAATAATCGACGATAGTGGGACTCGAACCCACAACCTTTGAATCTCATCTCAGCTGAATGACTAGAAGTCCAACGCGCTTTCCATTGCGCCACAGAGCCCTGTAATTTCACCAAAAGGAGCTCTTTTTTTTTCAATGTCAAAGGACATAGGAATTTTAGGCATCCAGAGAACTAAAGCAGGATAATGCACCATCAATGACAGCCTGTAGGGACTCGAACCCACAACATAGGTCAGCAGAATGTAGTTTTAATAGTTGTATGATACCATTTTACTATAGTCCTATCTCAAGATCTATAGGAGTCAAGTTCATAATGACATAAGGACAAAGGGATTTTAGGCATCCAGAGAACTAAAGCAGGATTATGGACCATCAATGACAGCCTGTCGGGACTCGAACCCACAACATAGGTCAGCAGAATGTGATAGTAATAGTTGTAGGACACCATTATACTATAGCCCTATCTCGAGATCTACAGGAGTCAAGTCAATAATGAGCAACTATGCTGTGAATCAAACACACAACCTTTGAATCACATCTCACATGAATGACTAGAAGTCCAATGCCCTAACCATTACGCAAGAGAGCCCTGCTATCAGAACAAAAGGAGTTGTATTTGATTTGGTGTCAAAGAACAAAGGGATTTCAGGCATCAGGGTACTAAAGAAGGATAATGCACCATCAATGACAGCCTGTCGGGACTTGAACCCACAACATAGGTCAGCAGCAGGCAGTTTTAATAGGTCACGGATACTTTGTTACCAAAGTCCTACCTCGAGATCTACCGGAGTCAAGTCCATAATGACCGACTCTAGTGGGACTCGAACCCACAACCTTTGAATCACATCTCACATGAATGACTAGAAGTCCAACGCGCTATCCATTGCGCCACAGAGCCCTGAAATTTCACCAAAAGGAGCTCTTTTTTCTTCAATGTCAAAGGAGAAAGGGATTTTAGGCATCCAGAGAACTAAAGCAGGATAACGCACCATCAATGACAGCCTGTCGGGAATCGAACCCACAACATATGTCATTTTAATAGTTGTAGGATACCATTTAACTATAACCCTAACTCAACATCTACAGGAGTCATGTCAATAATGAGCAACTATGCTGTGACTCAAACACACAACCTTTGAATCACAACTCACATGAATGACTAGAAGTCCAATGCCCTAACCATTACGCAAGAGAGCCCTGCTAACTGAACAAAAAGAGTTGTATTTGATTTAGTGTCAAAGAACAAAGGGATTTTAGGCATCCAGAGAACTAAAGAAGGATAATGCACCATCAATGACAGCCTGTTGGGACTCGAACCCACAAAACAGGTCAGCAGCACGTAGTTTTAATATGTCAAGGATACTTTGTTACCAAAGTCCTACCTCGAGATCTACCGGAGTCACGTCCATAATGAATGACAGACTCCATAATGACAGACTCTAGTGTGACTCGAACACACAACTTTTGAATCACATCTCGCATGAATGACTAGAAGTCGAAAACCCTAACCATTACGCAAGAGAGCCCTGCTATTAGAACAAAAGGAGTTGTATTTGATTTAGTGTCAAAGAACAAAGGGATTTTAGGCATCAGAGTACTAAAGACGGATAATGCACCATCAATGACAGCCTGTCGGGACTCGAACCCACAACATAGGTCAGCAGCAGGTAGGATACTTTGTTACTAAAGTCCTACCTCGAGATCTACCGGCAGTCCTGTTGTATTTGAGGACTGCCGGACAGCCTGTCGGGACTCGAACCCACAACAGAGGTCAGCAGAATGTGGTTTGAATAGTTGTAGGATACTTTGTTACTAAAGTCCTAACTCGAGATCTACAGGAGTCAAGTCCGTAATGACCGACTCTAGTGGGACTCGAACCCACAACCTTTGAATCACATCTCACATGAATGACTAGAAGACCAACGCACTATCCATTGCGCCACGGAGCCCTGGAATTTCACCAAAAGGAGCTCTTTTTTCTTCAATGTCAAAGGACAAAGGGATTTTAGGCATCCAGAGAACTAAAGCAGGATAACGCACCATCAATGACAGCCTGTCGGGACTCGAACCCACAACAGAGGTCAGCAGAATGTGGTTTGAATAGTTGTAGGATACTTTGTTACTAAAGTCCTACCTCGAGATCTACCGGAGTCAAGTCCATAATGACCGACTCTAGTGGGACTCGAACCCACAACCTTTGAATCACATCTCAGATGAATGACTAAAAGTCCAACGCACAATCCATTGCGCCACAGAGACCTTTAAATTCTTGAAAAGGAGCTTTTTTTTCTTCAATAACAAAGGACAAAGGGATTTTAGGCATCCAGAGAACTAAAGCAGGATAATGCACCAACAACTACAGCCTGTCGGGACTCAACCCACAACATTGGTCAGCAGCAGGTAGTTTTAATAGTTGTAGGATACTTTGTTACTAAAGACCTACCTCGAGAGGTACCGGAGTCAAGTCCATAATGACCGACTTTAGTGGGACTCGAACCCACAACCTTTGAATCACATCTCACATGAATGACTAGAAGTCCAACGCGCTATCCATTGCGCCACAGATCCCTGGAATTTTACCAAAAGGAGCTCTTTTTTCTTCAATGTCAAAGGACAAAGGGATTTTAGGCATCCAGAGAACTAAAGCAGGATAACGCACCATCAATGACAGCCTGTCGGGAATCGAACCCACAACATATGTCATTTTAATAGTTGTAGGATACCATTTAACTATAACCCTAACTCAACATCTACAGGAGTCATGTCAATAATGAGCAACTATGCTGTGACTCAAACACACAACCTTTGAATCACATCTCACATGAATGACTAGAAGTCCAATGCCCTAACCATTACGCAAGAGAGCCATGCTATCAGAACAAAAGGAGTTGTACTTGATTTGGTGTCAAAGAACAAAGGGATTTTAGGCATCAGAGTACTAAAGAAGGATAATGCACCATCAATGACAGCCTGTCGGGACTCAAACCCACAACATAGGTCAGCAGAATGTGATAGTAATAGTTGTAGGACACCATTATACTATAGCCCTAACTCGAGATCTACAGGAGTCAAGTCAATAATGAGCAACTATGCTGTGAATCAAACACACAACCTTTGAATCACATCTCACATGAATGACTAGAAGTCCAATGCCCTAACCATTACGCAAGAGAGCCCTGCTATCAGAACAGAAGGAGTTGTATTTGATTTGGTGTCAAAGAACAAAGGGATTTTAGGCATCAGAGTACTAAAGAAGGATAATGCACCATCAATGACAGCCTGTCGGGACTCGAACCCACAACATAGGTCAGCAGCAGTTAGTTTTAATAGGTCAAGGATACTTTGTTACTAAAGTCCTACCTCGAGATCTACCGGAGTCAAGTCCATAATGACCGACTCTAGTGGGACTCGAACCCACAACCTTTGAATCACATCTCACATGAATGACTAGAAGTCCAACGCGCTATCCATTGCGCCACAGAGCCCTGGAATTTCACCGAAAGGAGCTCTTTTTTCTTCAATGTCAAAGGACAAAGGGATTTTAGGCATCCAGAGAACTAAAGCAGGATAACGCACCATCAATGACAGCCTGTCGGGAATCGAACCCACAACATATGTCATTTTAATAGTTGTAGGATACCATTTAACTATAACCCTAACTCAACATCTACAGGAGTCATGTCAATAATGAGCAACTATGCTGTGACTCAAACACACAACCTTTGATAGGTCAGCAGAATGTGATAGTAATAGTTGTAGGACACCATTATACTATAGCCCTATCTCGAGATCTACAGGAGTCAAGTCAATAATGAGCAACTATGCTGTGAATCAAACAAAAAGAGCTCCAAAAGGAGCTCTTTTTATTTCAATGTCAAAGGACATAGGAATTTTAGGCATCCAGAGAACTAAAGCAGGATAATGCACCATCAATGATGGGCTCGTAGGGACTCGAACCCACAACATAGGTCAGCAGAATGTAGTTTTAATAGTTGTATGATACCATTTTACTATAGTCCTATCTCAAGATCTATAGGAGTCAAGTTCATAATGACATAAGGACAAAGGGATTTTAGGCATCCAGAGAACTAAAGCAGGATTATGGACCATCAATGACAGCCTGTCGGGACTCGAACCCACAACATAGGTCAGCAGAATGTGATAGTAATAGTTGTAGGACACCATTATACTATAGCCCTATCTCGAGATCTACAGGAGTCAAGTCAATAATGATTGAATCACATCTCACATGAATGACTAGAAGTCCAATGCCCTAACCATTACGCAAGAGAGCCCTGCTATCAGAACAGAAGGAGTTGTATTTGATTTGGTGTCAAAGAACAAAGGGATTTTAGGCATCAGAGTACTAAAGAAGGATAATGCACCATCAATGACAGCCTGTCGGGACTCGAACCCACAACATAGGTCAGCAGCAGTTAGTTTTAATAGGTCAAGGATACTTTGTTACTAAAGTCCTACCTCGAGATCTACCGGAGTCAAGTCCATAATGACCGACTCTAGTGGGACTCGAACCCACAACCTTTGAATCACATCTCACATGAATGACTAGAAGTCCAACGCGCTATCCATTGCGCCACAGAGCCCTGAAATTTCACCGAAAGGAGCTCTTTTTTCTTCAATGTCAAAGGACAAAGGGATTTTAGGCATCCAGAGAACTAAAGCAGGATAACGCACCATCAATGACAGCCTGTCGGGAATCGAACCCACAACATAGGTCAGCAGCAGGTAGGATACTTTGTTACGAAAGTCCTACCTCGAGATCTACCGGCAGTCCTGTTGTATTTGAGGACTGCCGGACAGCCTGTCGGGACTCGAACCCACAACAGAGGTCAGCAGAATGTGGTTTGAATAGTTGTAGGATACTTTGTTACTAAAGTCCTACCTCGAGATCTACAGGAGTCAAGTACATAATGATCGACTCTAGTGGGACTCGAACCCACAACCTTTGAATCACATCTCACATGAATGACTAGAAGTCCAACGCGCTATCCATTGCGCCACAGAGCCCTTTACTTTTACCAAAAGGAGCTCTTTTTTGTTCAATGTCAAAGGACAAAGGGATTTTAGGCATCCAGAGAACTAAAGCAGGATAATGCACCATCAATGACAGCCTGTAGGGACTCGAACCCACAACATAGGTCAGCAGAATGTAGTTTTAATAGTTGTATGATACCATTTTACTATAGTCCTATCTCAAGATCTATAGGAGTCAAGTTCATAATGACATAAGGACAAAGGGATTTTAGGCATCCAGAGAACTAAAGCAGGATTATGGACCATCAATGACAGCCTGTCGGGACTCGAACCCACAACATAAGTCAGCAGAATGTGATAGTAATAGATGTAGGACACCGTTATACTATAGCCCTATCTCGAGATCTACAGGAGTCAAGTCAATAATGAGCAACTATGCTGTGAATCAAACACACAACCTTTGAATCACATCTCACATGAATGACTAGAAGTCCAATGCCCTAACCATTACGCAAGAGAGCCCTGCTATCAGAACAAAAGGAGTTGTATTTGATTTGGTGTCAAAGAACAAAGGGATTTTAGGCATCAGAGTACTAAAGAAGGATAATGCACCATCAATGACAGCCTGTCGGGACTCGAACCCACAACATAGGTCAGCAGAATGTGATAGTAATAGTTGTAGGACACCATTATACTATAGCCCTATCTCGAGATCTACAGGAGTCAAGTCAATAATGAGCAACTATGCTGTGAATCAAACACACAACCTTCGAATCACATCTCACATGAATGACTAGAAGTCCAATGCCCTAACCATTACACAAGAGAGCCATGCTTTCAGAACAAAAGGAGTTGTACTTGATTTGGTGTCAAAGAACAAAGGGATTTTAGGCATCAGAGTACTAAAGAAGGATAATGCACCATCAATGACAGCCTGTCGGGACTCGAACCCACAACATAGGTCAGCAGAATGTGATAGTAATAGTTGTAGGACACCATTATACTATAGCCATAACTCGAGATCTACAGGAGTCAAGTCAATAATGAGCAACTATGCTGTGAATCAAACACACAACCTTTGAATCACATCTCACATGAATGACTAGAAGTCCAATGCCCTAACCATTACGCAAGAGAGTTCCTGCTATCAGAACAAAAGGAGTTGTATTTGATTTGGTGTCAAAGAACAAAGGGATTTTAGGCATCCAGAGTACTAAAGAAGGATAATGCACCATCAATGACAGCCTGTTGGGACTCGAACCCACAAAACAGGTCAGCAGCACGTAGTTTTAATATGTCAAGGATACTTTGTTACCAAAGTCCTACCTCGAGATCTACCGGAGTCACGTCCATAATGAATGACAGACTCCATAATGACAGACTCTAGTGTGACTCGAACACACAACTTTTGAATCACATCTCGCATGAATGACTAGAAGTCGAAAACCCTAACCATTACGCAAGAGAGCCCTGCTATTAGAACAAAAGGAGTTGTATTTGATTTAGTGTCAAAGAACAAAGGGATTTTAGGCATCAGAGTACTAAAGACGGATAATGCACCATCAATGACAGCCTGTCGGGACTCGAACCCACAACATAGGTCAGCAGCAGGTAGGATACTTTGTTACTAAAGTCCTACCTCGAGATCTACCGGCAGTCCTGTTGTATTTGAGGACTGCCGGACAGCCTGTCGGGACTCGAACCCACAACAGAGGTCAGCAGAATGTGGTTTGAATAGTTGTAGGATACTTTGTTACTAAAGTCCTACCTCGAGATCTACAGGAGTCAAGTCCATAATGACCGACTCTAGTGGGACTCGAACCCACAACCTTTGAATCACATCTCACATGAATGACTAGAAGTCCAACGCGCTATCCATTGCGCCACAGAGCCCTTTACTTTTACCAAAAGGAGCTCTTTTTTCTTCAATGTCAAAGGACAAAGGGATTTTAGGCATCCAGAGAACTAAAGCAGGATAATGCACCATCAATGACAGCCTGTAGGGACTCGAACCCACAACATAGGTCAGCAGAATGTAGTTTTAATAGTTGTATGATACCATTTTACTATAGTCCTATCTCAAGATCTATAGGAGTCAAGTTCATAATGACATAAGGACAAAGGGATTTTAGGCATCCAGAGAACTAAAGCAGGATTATGGACAATCAATGACAGCCTGTCGGGACTCGAACCCACAACATAGGTCAGCAGAATGTGATAGTAATAGTTGTAGGACACCATTATACTATAGCCCTATCTCGAGATCTACAGGAGTCAAGTCAATAATGAGCAACTATGCTGTGAATCAAACACACAACCTTTGAATCACATCTCACATGAATGACTAGAAGTCCAATGCCCTAACCATTACGCAAGAGAGCCCTGCTATCAGAACAAAAGGAGTTGTATTTGATTTGGTGTCAAAGAACAAAGGGATTTTAGGCATCAGAGTACTAAAGAAGGATAATGCACCATCAATGACAGCCTGTCGGGACTCGAACCCACAACATAGGTCAGCAGAATGTGATAGTAATAGTTGTAGGACACCATTATACTATAGCCCTATCTCGAGATCTACAGGAGTCAAGTCAATAATGAGCAACTATGCTGTGAATCAAACACACAACCTTCGAATCACATCTCACATGAATGACTAGAAGTCCAATGCCCTAACCATTACGCAAGAGAGCCATGCTATCAGAACAAAAGGAGTTGTACTTGATTTGGTGTCAAAGAACAAAGGGATTTTAGGCATCAGAGTACTAAAGAAGGATAATGCACCATCAATGACAGCCTGTCGGGACTCGAACCCACAACAGAGGTCAGCAGAATGTAGTTTGAATAGTTGTAGGATACTTTGTTACTAAAATCCTACCTCGAGATCTACCGGAGTCAAGTCCATAATGACCGACTCCAGTGGGACTCGAACCCACAACCTTTGAATCACATCTCAGATGAATGACTAGAAGTCCAACGCGCTATCCATTGCGCCAGAGAGACCTTTAAATTCTTGAAAAGGAGCTCTTTTTTCTTCAATAACAAAGGACAAAGGGATTTTAGGCATCCAGACAACTAAAGCAGGATAATGCACCATCAACTACAGCCTGTCGGGACTCAACCCACAACATTTGTCAGCAGCAGGTAGTTTGAATAGTTGTAGGATACTTTGTTACTAAAGACCTACCTCGAGATCTACCGGAGTCAAGTCCATAATAATCGACTCTAGTGGGACTCGAACCCACAACCTTTGAATCACATCTCAGCTGAATGACTAGAAGTCCAACACACTTTCCATTGCGCCACAGAGCCCTGTAATTTCACTAAAAGGAGCTCTTTTTTCTTCAATGTCAAAGGACAAAGGGATTTTAGGCATCCAGAGAACTAAAGCAGGATAATGCACCATCAATGACAGCCTGTCGGGACTCGAACCCACAACATAGGTCAGCAGCAGCTAGTTTTAATAGTTGTAGGATACTTTGTTACTAAAGACCTACCTCGAGATCTACCGGATTCAAGTCCATAATGACCAACTCTAGTGTGACTCGAACCCACAACCGTTGAATCACAGCTCACATGAACGACTAGAAGTCCAACGCGCCATCCATTGCGCCACAGAGCCCTACAGTTCAACCAAAAGGAGCTCTTTTTTGTTCAATGTCAAAGGACAAAGGGATTTTAGGCATCCAGAGAACTAAAGCAGGGTAATGCACCATCAATGACAGCCTGTCGGGACTCGAACCCACAACATATGTCATTAGAATGTGAATTTAATAGTTGTAGGATACCATTTAACTATAACCCTATCTCAACATCTACAGGAGTCATGTCAATAATGAGCAACTATGCTGTGACTCAAACACACAACCTTTGAATCACAACTCACATGAATGACTAGAAGTCCAATGCCCTAACCATTACGAAAGAGAGCCCTGCTAACTGAACAAAAAGAGTTGTATTTGATTTAGTGTCAAAGAACAAAGGGATTTTAGGCATCCAGAGTACTAAAGAAGGATAATGCACCATCAATGACAGCCTGTTGGGACTCGAACCCACAAAACAGGTCAGCAGCACGTAGTTTTAATATGTCAAGGATGCTTTGTTACCAAAGTCCTACCTCGAGATCTACCGGAGTCACGTCCATAATGAATGACAGACTCCATAATGACAGACTCTAGTGTGACTCGAACACACAACTTTTGAATCACATCTCACATGAATGACTAGAAGTCGAATACCCTAACCATTACGCAAGAGAGCCCTGCTATTAGAACAAAAGGAGTTGTATTTGATTTAGTGTCAAAGAACAAAGGGATTTTAGGCATCAGAGTACTAAAGACGGATAATGCACCATCAATGACAGCCTGTCGGGAATCGAACCCACAACATAGGTCAGCAGCAGGTAGTTTTAATAGGTCAAGGATACTTTGTTACTAAAGTCCTACCTCGAGATCTACAGGAGTCAAGTACATGTTGTTACTTGTAGGATACTTATTGTAGGATATTTAACAACTCATTGACAAGTCTCGATTGGACGCAAGGAGCTACCCTATTGACGTAGCAGGAGAAACAGGTCTGCCTCGAGATTTATAGTAGTCAGGTTGAACTACGCATTAATATCACCTCTGGAGGAACTCCAACCTACAACCTTTGAAACACGCATCACATGAATGACTAGAAGTCCAAAGCACTCTCCATTGCACAACAGAGTCCTTTTGTAATCTTGTTGGCCGGGTAGTCGACTAGCAGGAGAAACAGGTCTGTCTTTGTTCAGTATCCATTGTCAAGAACAATTTAGTCGTGATGTGGCAGCAAATTGTTTTCCTGTGTTTTATGAGCACTGTACTGTAATGTGTACTGTACTACCTCGAGACTCAAGGTGGCTGTCATGAATAACTGTAAGAAATGTCCATAAAGAGCTACTTCAGCGGGACGCGAGTCCATTCTCACACAGGGACTAGAAGTCAGTGGTGCGTTCCATTGTGTCCAAGACTGTCAACACTCCGGTCCACACGAGCAAACAGAGGAGGAAGTGGCAGCGGGAGGAACAGGTCTGTCTTTGTTCAGCGTCCAGGTGTCCAAGAGCACAGGAGACCTACTGACCCCCCTCCTGTGTGAAGCCTTAAACAGTCTGCGTGGGGGGCTCATCGGGGCAGGGGGGGGGGGGGTCATTGCATATGAAGGAGATTACACAGATAGTGTAGAACATTCTAATTTTCTATTGTCGTTTTGCGTGAACAAACAAATCATTGCCATATCATCAGCAATTATGTCAAATGTTTTTAAATAAACATTTAATTAATAATGAATTATATGCAGATTTAAAAATGTCCTACAATTGATCAGATTGTGCGATACAAAAACATGGATTTACATTGTTTGAAATAAACCAATTTTCACGACTTATTCAGTAAGCTTTTTAACGTTTGGATTGAACATTTCACCTGACTAAGCAGGATTGCTCTATGACCTATTCAAATGTTGAAACTCCTGACCTCCATAGAGACTGGCCTATAGGCTAGCAGCAAGCAGGGGGGCAGAATGGGGGGTCGTAATCCCCCTCATGTCATGAGGGGGATTCTAGAACTTCTAGAACTTAAGATGTTTGGGTTCGAGGGCTGTTGTCCAGGTACCCCCCCCCCCCACATCCACACCCACATACAAGGACCGGTGTGTGTGTGTGTGTGGAGGGGGGTGGGGGGTATGTAAAAGGACGTCCTGTTTGACTTACCAGGACAAAGAGACGCACTGCCAGCAGCACCAGCGGCGTCTGTCGCCATCCTGATGGGAAACTGTAACAGCTGTAAAACCAACGAGGAAGAGATAAAGGAGGGGTCCGCTTCGTTGGTCCCAGCATGAGCCCCCCACCAAGACCCCCCCACCCAGCCTCCCACCGTCGCTATGGTCTTACAGACGGCAACAAAAGTATCGCTGCCCCCCACCTTGTTGAGATGACTTCACATATATAACTTATATATATATATATTTATAAATATATAGAGAGAGAGAGAGGGAGGGAGGGAGGGAGGGAGAGAGGGAGGGAGGGAGAGATTGAGAGAGAGAGAGAGAGGAGAGAGAGAAGGAGGGAGGGAGGGAGGGAGGGGGAGAGAGAGAGAGGAGAGAGAGAGAGAGGGAGGGAGGGAGAGAGAGAGAGGAGAGAGATGGAGGGAGAGAGAGAGAGAGAGGAGAGAGAGAGGGAGGGAGGGAGGGAGGGAGAGAGAGAGAGAGAGGAGAGAGAGAGAGAGAGGGAGGGAGAGAGACAGAGAGAGAGAGAGAGAAAGAGAGAGAAAGCAAACATCTCTTCTCCTTTTGATAAATCGCAGGCAGAAACCGAGAGGAACAAAGAGTGAGAGGACAGGAGCCGTCAGAAGGTAAAGAGAGGTAGACGGGGAAACTGGAGTAGAAGATAAATGAGACGTGTTTGACTCGCTGCTGATATGGGTCAGGGTCTCCGACTGGTCGACTCGGAGAGGACAAACCTGTCGGATGAAGTGGACTAAATACCGCTCAGATTGGGGAGCAATTCAGGTTCCTCTTTAATCGTAATCGTAGAGAGCAGGTGGCGTCTTTCCTCCGTGGTCGTCGATCAGAACAGTGCTTTTCAAACTAAGGTCTGCATACCACTGGTGGTACGTGAGGGTACTGCAGGATGTACCTGGTATTCCTGAAATAGACACATTTATAATAATGTTAAAAAATAATATATATATCTTTGAAAATTAATTGATTAGAAATGGTGTTCAGTAAATATTGCATTAAGATTCGATGTTGGGTGTGCGAAAGGTCTTGACGACAGTCTAGAGGTGGAGCTGAAGTGGTTGGGAGCTAATGGTCTAGAAGCTGCTTTCTACGTGAGCTGCCTCAACAGAGAGGGGGGGGGGGACACTGTAAGGTACACCGTACAGGGGTGATGTCATGGCCCCATGTGAACCAGCCATATGGGAACCGAGGGACAAAACACACCTCATAAAGACGACTCTGGTGGGACTCGAACCCACAACCTTTGAATCACGGCTCACATGAATGACTAGAAGTCCAACGCGCTATCCATTGCGCCACAGAGCCCTTCACACTACCCCATGTGCGTGTGGGTCTTTGTAACACCTTTGAACTTATTTTAATTTTACCATATGAAATAATTTAACAATTCATTCATTCACCATGTTCAGAACCAACCCCCAAGCCGTCGAACAGGGTCCAACACCGCGTGGGAACCAAAACAGCAACCCAACGAGGACAAGGGACATCAGATACACCTCAGCCACCACACAAAGATGACATCATCACAATCCACCTGCCCCTGGGTCAGCCCCCCACACACAGACACACGCACGCACACACACACCCGCACACACGCACGCGCACAGACACACACACGGTGTGCCCAGGAAACAGCTGCCAGCTCTGCTGTGGTCTCTTTGATTTATGGACCAAGTGAACCGGCCTGGGGGGGCAGAACGGGGCGGGGCAGAAGGGGGCGGGGCAGTGCAATGTCGACCCCCCCCTCGCCAGGCGGCCCCCTCTGGGGGGAGGGGCAATAAACAGAGTGACGGAGAGGCGGGGTTTCACACGAAGGCCAGCGGCCGTCCCTCTGTCCGCTGGAGCCTTTCAGACGGACAGTTAACACACACACACACACACACACATACACACAAACACACACACACAAACAAACAAACGCACACACCAACCATACAGACGCACACACACACGCACGCAAACATAAACACACAAACACACACACACACACACATGCACAAACAGACAAACATCAAGGATTCAGATCCACACGCAAGCACGCACACATGTGTTCAATAACATTTGTGAATATATAAGATTGGCATACACACACACACTCATATACAAAAACACACACACACACACACACAGTCACACTCAAACATATACATTTTTGTATAGAAGGTGCACAGAAACCAACATTCCTATACACACAAACACACACGCATACATTTACGTATGCGTGTGTGTGCACAGAAACCCACTCATATACACACACGCATACACACACACAGCTGGAGTGGCAGTGTGTGTGAGGCTGGTCTCTGTGGGGGGGGCGGTGTTGGGGGGCTCCTCATCGTTCTTCTCCCTCTCAGTGATTTAAATCTACATACACACTTCACACCTCAGCCCTGTGGCGCCACACCTAACCGCTGGGGTGTGTGTGCGTGTGTGTGCGTGTGTGTGTGTGTGTGTGTGTGTGTGTGTGTGTGTGTGTGTGTGTGTGTGTGTGTGTGTGTGTGTGTGTGTGTGTCTGTGTGGGTAATACTTTCCAGTCAGGTCCGTTCAAATTTGCATGTTTAATACATTCGACATGCGGCGCTGCACAGTTCCACAACCATTACTGTCAACATCCGGCCCCCTTCTTCTTCTACGCCTCTTTTGCTGAACTGCGACGGTCAACATCCGGGATAATATACCGGTAACCATAGAGATAATATGCCGGTATCAACATTCGGTATATTTTTAATAAGAGATGGCGAACATCGGACAGTGGGCAACACCGTGACCGGCTGGTGTTTGACGGGACGAGCCAGACAATGTTCTGTGCTCTCTGTAGTAAACATGCTTCGGAAGGCCACAGGTCCAATAGTTTTGTGAGTGGGACACAAAACCTAAAATTGGAAGCCGTGAAGGACCACGAGTCCTCAAAAAGTCACCTTCACGTTTTGAAAATTGCCAAGGGGAAATCAGCGCCCGAAACCACGACAGCGATGAGGCCGCTCGTCAGCCTCCAAACAGCCCAGCTTGATAGAAGTTAGTTCGAAATGCACACGCAATTGCCAAAAAGGGAAGGCCATTTCAAGACTTCGAATGGCACTGCACGTAAGTTATTTTTTTATTTTCTATTAGGCCTAATGCAATAGTTTGTTGCTGTCGAAAAACTAGCATGTTGGGTAACCTTAGAGCTCTGCTCACTTGTTTGGCAAACAGCTGCTTTCTGTCAGTCTGGTCAAAACAGATGTCAAGTGTGTGTGCTAAGACGTAGGGCTGTCCCGAATACCATTTCACAGGCTTCGAATACTCGTTGGATATTCCGAGCGAGTATTCCAATACTCGTTCAAAAACAACATTAATAATTGAACAGTAAAAAAGTCGGAGTTCCTTACTTTGCTGTTGTTCCGTTCCAAATCAGCTGTCATCTGTGCCATCGTAGCCCTTACAGGAGCTTATCAATTCATCCCGTAACGTGCATATAAATCCATACAAAGATCCAATGTTTAGTCGTTTGTGTCCATATTAAATCCATCATTGACCGGGTATTCCTTTGACAAAAGCCAGTCTGTGAATGCGCAATAAACGAACGAACACAAACAGATACGCTAACGAGTTCCTATATATATATATATATATATATATATATATATATATAGTTTAATGTATTCTGACGTTTTTCAATGTGTCTTGCACTTATTAAGTCATTGTTTCTTGTTATTGTTTCTTCATGGTCTGTTTTCAAATGTTTAATTTCGAATGCATAGGCAGAGTATGAGTCTTCCTATACCGAGAGGATACATCTGTTGCATTATAGGGGCAGATTTCATTATACATCTGGTTGAATTGAAGAAATTAAAAGGCCAGTGCACTGAAAAAACAAATGTTCCTATTGACTTATGATGGTGTAGCCATGCATGTTGTTTTATTGTTAATATGTAAATTTGTTTTTTATTGAAAATACTTTGTATAGATGAATTATCCCCAAACTTGTCATCGTAACACCTTTGAAATAAACATGACTTAACATGGCAGATACCTGGTGTATTGTTTATCATATGCGGTAAGAGTGTAACATTTTCAACTCCTTGGTAGCAGTTCCTTGGTAGCGCCTACTTACAGTCAAAATCACTTCTGATGGAAAAAATGATGTGTATGAAAAACACTTCTTATCTAGTGTTACTATTATATTGTTTAAAATGTACGCATATATTACAAATATATAGCGTATAAAAAGTGGCTGGTAAAAAAGATGAGTGGCTGGTAGATTTTTAAATCTACCAGCCACAGTGGCTGGTGGGCAAAAAGGTTAACTTCCATCTCTGGTGTGTGTGTGTGAGGGGGAGGGGGATAGGTGACAACTCACTGACAGATTAATAAATACCAAACTACCACTCAGAGAGGAGCCTGTCCGTCAATACAATCAATCAAACAGGATCTGCCAAGACAGCACACACACACACACGCACGCACACACGCACACACACACACACACGCATACCAGAGGCACACTGAGTCCTCAGCAGCTAATTGGTGTAAACAGGGGACCCTAACCGTCCGACCGGGGGCCGTTCAGCGGGGGGCAGACCCCTCAGAGGGAGAGAACCATTCTGCTTCAACCTTTATTCACACAATGCAGAGGTTGATCCACTAAGCCCGTGTAAAAGGTGCACAAATACCTGCTTAAGCACAGTTAATACGGACAGAAGTACTCGGCCGGGGGGGGGGGGGAGAACACCCCCCAAAGGTTCCCACAGTTTGACCGTTTTGTCTCTCTCTCTCTCTCTCTCTCTCTCTCTGTCTCTGCCTCTGTCTCTCTTTCTCTGTCTCTGCCTCTGTCTCTCTCTCTGTCTCTGCCTCTGTCTCTCTCTCTCTCTCTCTCTCTCTCTCTCTCTCTCTGTCTCTGCCTGTCTCTCTCTCTCTGTCTCTGCCTCTGTCTCTCTGTCTCTCTCTCTCTCTCTCTCTGTCTCTCTCTCTCTGTCTCTGCCTCTGTCTCTCTCTCTCTGCCTCTGTCTCTCTCTCTCTGTCTCTGCCTCTGTCTCTCTCTCTCTCTCGCTCTCTCTCTCTGTCTCTGCCTCTGTCTCTCTCTCTCTGCCTCTGTCTCTCTCTCTCTGTCTCTGCCTCTGTCTCTCTCTCTCTCTCTCTCTCTCTGTCTCTGCCTGTCTCTCTCTCTCTGTCTCTGCCTCTGTCTCTCTCTCTCGCTCTCTCTCTCTGTCTCTCTGTCTCTCTCTCTCTCTGTCTCTGCCTCTGTCTCTCTCTCTCTGTCTCTGCCTCTGTCTCTCTGTCTCTCTCTCTCTCCCCCCCCCCCCCTCCCCTTTCCTTCCGTGTTTGTTTTTCACTCCTGCCCTAACATAAAGCGGTGCTGAATAGATACAGAAAACTGGATGCTGGGGGGAGGAAGGGAGGGGGGGAGGGGGGGAGAAGAAAGAGAAAGAAGAAAAGAGGAGTGAAGAACCAACACGGTGTCGGACGCAGCCTTCCTCTGTTGTTCTTCTGATTGTTCGTTCAGATCTAAAGCCGGCAGGTAGCAGCTGGCCCCGCCCCGAGACCGCTGGGTCCCAGGTAGGGCGAGAGACCTAGAGAGACACAGACACAGAGAGAGGGAGAGAGAGACAGAGAGAGAGAGGGAGAGAGAGAGAGAGAGAGAGAGAGGGGGAGACAGGGAGAGAGAGAGAGAGACAGAGAGAGAGAGAGAGAGCGAGGGAGAGAGAGACAGAGAGAGCGAGGGAGAGGGAGGAGAGTTCCCACCACGCTCCTCTCCGTTCTCACAGCAGCTGATTGGCCGCCCGTTGCCTCATCGTTGAAACCCGAGCAGGTGGAGGGGACGACCTGGAGCCCACGCCCGTGGGTGTGCGGGTGTGTGTGTGTTTGTGTGTGTGTGTGTGTTTGTGACGTGTGCTTGCGTGTGTATGTGTGTGCGCGTGTTTGTTTGTGTTTTACCTGTGTGTGTGTGTGGGTTATGTGTGCATGTGTGTCAGTACAGAAAGACAAAGAGGATTGTAAATGGAGTGGAATCGAGAGACGGGGGGGTGGGGGTTGATGTGCAAGTTTCACTCAGATTTGTCATCGCCTTCAGCTGGGAGCATCGGTGTGTTTGTGTGTGTGTGTTAATGTGTGCATGTGTATGTGTGTACGTGCGGGGGGTTGTTTGGGAGCACTTCCCTGACCTTTGACCCTGATGTTCAGCAGCTGTTCTGTCTGAAGGTATAAACAAACGCACCGCCTTTAGCCGCAGCATAACCAAATGAACGCACACATCAAAGGCTCAGACCCACAGTTCAGGATAAGACAACGGTGTGTGAGTGTGTGTGTGTGTGTGCGTGTTTCAGGTATGCGTGTGTGTGTGTGTGTGTGCGTGTTTCAGGTGTGCGTGTGTTTGTGTGTGTGTGTGTTTCAGGTGTGCGTGTGTGCATGCATGTGTGTGTGTAGTATGTGTATTCTTGTGTGCATAGGTGTATGAATGGGTGTGTGCATGCATGTGTGTGTGGCTATGTGTGCACATACATGCCTGTGTGTGTATACGTGAAAGAGCGTGCGTGTGTGTGTGCATGTGCCCATGCCTCTTTGTGCTCCATGCATACATGCCTGTATGTGTGTGTTTGTCAGTGCGTGTATGCACGTATGCGCTTGGTGTGTGTGTGTGTGAGCACGCCTTTATGCGTGTGTGTGTGTGTGTGTGTGTGTGTGTGTGTGTGTGTGTGTGTTAGTTGGTCGCGGCGGCCCGTCCTGGGGGCGGGGTCAGCCCGGCGGCGGGCTCTGTCTCCTCCCGGAGACTAAAGCAGGTCTTATCCGGATCCCCGTGAACTCGCCGTGCACCCTGAAACCGTTTGAACCCCCGGACGACCGACCGGGCTCATCGGAGAGCCAGCCCCCGAGGGCCCCCCCGCGACGCTGGAGGCGTGGTCAGGGGGCTCGGAGAGGAACGGTGGGAAGGAGGAGGAAGAGGAATGATTAATAATAAAGTTTATAGTGCAGCCATCTCAGCCATCAAAGCCAGCTAGATTGTTAGCCAGATTGTTAGATTAATTGTCACGATAGTATCGCAAAGCCATCGTCAAAAACAGAAACTGTAATGGTTGTAAAGTTCTCAATCGAAAACATATTCAGACTAGTGGGAAAGATATTAAACCAACTACAGACCTCATGGACGATACTCCTCTACATAAAGGGTATAGTAATAATGGTCCAAATTATTGGTTTATTTAATACAAATGAAATGGTCGCTTTAAGCATTAGAAGTGATCAGTGCATCCTAATATCTCCCCCATCCAGTCTTCATTCCCGTCGACGTGTGAGTCCATCTCTTATCTTCATGAAGTGGAGGAGGTGCCAGTGAGAGGAAGGTGTGCACATCCCTCCGCCCTGGTCAGCAACACGGCCTCATCACGCCCTTCAGGCCACAGGATCCATCCGCCGCCACGCAATAAGCTGATTGGTTTGTCTTGTGAGAGGCTTCAAATCCGAACCAATCAGACGAAGCTGTGAAGTTAGTCTGTGGGTAGGATGTTTAAGTGTGTGTGTAGAATGTGTGGAGGTGTGTGTGTAGCTGTGTGTAGGGTGTGTGTAGGGTGTGTCGAGGTGTGTGTAGGATGTGTGTTGTTGTGTGTGTAGGATGTGTGTAGGACGTTTAAGTGTGTGTAGGATGTGTGTAGGTGTGTGTAGGATGTGTGTAGCTGTGCGTCAGTGTGTGTCTGGGTGTCAGGCTGGGGGGCGGGGCCTGCCTCCTGGCTGGCCGCGTGTCAGGCTGGGGGCGGGGCCTGCCTCCTGGCTGGCTGCGTGTCAGGCTGGGGGGCGGGGCCTGCCTCCTGGCTGGCTGCGTGTCAGGCTGGGGGCGGGGCCTGCCTCCTGGCTGGCTGCGTGTCAGGCTGGGGGGCGGGGCCTGCCTCCTGGCTGGCTGCGTGTCAGGCTGGGGGCGGGGCCTGCCGTGTGCCGCAGAGCGTGTGTGTCGATGCGTGGACGGGTGCAGGCCTGTCGACGATGACTCATAAGTGTGGCTTTATGCATGTACATGTGTGTGCATGTGTTGATGTGTGTGTGTGTTCTTGTGTGTGTGTGTATGTGTTTCCTGTGGGGGTGTATGTGTGTGTGTCTGTGGTTACACTAGTCTTTTGTATGTGTGCTCTTGGGTGTGTTTCTGTTTGTGTGTATGTGTGTGTGAATGTGTGAGTTTGTCCCTTCTAGTCTTCTTTGTGTTTGTGTGTGTGTGTGTGTTTGTGTGTGTGTGTGTGTGTGTGTGCACCAGTATGTCTGTGAGTTTATCTGTATGTGCTTGTGTGTGCGTGCGCACATCATGTGAGTGGAGTGTGTGTGTGTGTGTGGTTGTGTTTGTGTGGTTGTGTTTGTGTGCACGTGCATCCGCTGACGGGACCTGTCACTATCAAGCTGACACATCTCTGGCGCTGTGTGTGTGTGTGCGTGGTGTGTGTGTGTGTGTGTGCGTGTGTGTTGCGGCTGTGCCGGGGGGGAATGGGTCTGCAGGGGTTGAGCAGAGCAGCAGGTTCCCACGGCGACGGCCGGCCCTGCCTCTGCATTCCTGAGCTGCCAGCGCTCTGTAAATGTTTGGACAACCCTGAACAAATAACACACCTAGAAAGGGAGGGCCGCCCGCAGCCCTCCCTCTCTCTCTCTCCCCCTCCCTCTCTCTCTCTCTCTCCCTCTCTCCCTCTTTCTTTCTCTCTCTCCCTCTCTCTCTCTCTCTCCCTCTCTCCCTCTTTCTTTCTCTCTCTCTCTCTCTCTCTCCCTCTCTCCCTCTCTCTCACTCTCCCTCTCTCCCTCTTTCCTTCTCTCTCTCTCTATCCCTCTTTCCCTCTCTCTCTCTCTCTCTCTCTCTCTCTCTCTCCCTCTCTCCCTCTTTCCTTCTCTCTCTCTCTCTCTCCCTCTCTCTCTCTCTCTCCCTCTCTCCCTCTCTCCCTCTTTCCCTCTCTCTCACTCTCTCTCTCTCTCTCCCTCTCCCTCTCTCGCTCTCTCTCCCTCTTTCCCTCTCTCTCTCTCTCTCTCCCTCTCTCCCTCTTTCCCACTCTCTCTCTCTCTCTCTCACACTCTCTCTCACTCTCTCTCTCTCTCCCTCTCTCCCTCTCTCTCTCTCTCTCTCTCTCTCTCTCTCTCTCTCTCTCTTCCTCCTCCTCCTCCTCCTCCTCCTCCTCCTCC
>NC_136941.1:87193-97193 GCF_949987615.1 Pollachius pollachius
AGACGGCCGGTGACTTTCATCCTCTGTTATAAACAACGGCGTTATGCTAAATATCCAAGATTGGTAGGATTATATGCAAAAATACCCAGAACAGTATTAACAGTAATACAGAATCATTACAAGGTCAGATTATAAGCCCCCATTAGTCACAGGGCTGGTAGTAATACTTTAATAATACGACCTAACTGCTAAATGAACTAGTTAACCAATTTTCCCATTCCAGAATAGCAGGCCTATTATAAGTATTATCATTGGTTGCTTTAATGTTATTTTTAGCATTATTATTACAATTATTATTAACAAAAGCATCATTATTATGATTTGATCTGATCATCTGATGTGATAAATGAATAGTCTCTTCACTGTTGTGATGGACGAAGAGGAGTAGAAGCGTGGGAACCTCACTTCACCTCAGACAGGTGACGGAGGCGTGAGCCGTGACTAAGGCGCTGTGCGGTCGCTGGGCTTCACTCTTTGTCCTTTTGTCGCTCAGGACATTGCAGAGTGCATAACGATGTCACCTGGGAATCTCCCAGGCTCCGAGTATTTTCTCGTGTGAGAAGTTGAACATACCAACACACCCATCCCACACACGCGTGGCCCTACCACACACACACACACACACACACGCGCGGCCTGTCATACACACACGGCTTAAACCGTGTGTGTGTGTGTGTGTCTGTCGGGGGGAGGGGGGGTAAGGGGTCAGTACAGTTGTTGACAGGCCCTTTCATTCGTTTCATGTATGCAGGCTGACAGATACCTTTATGGTTTAGCCCAAATATCTAACATTCATATATAGCTTATTCATTTATGAACCATTCTGAATAATTCCTAATTAATGTATAGTATTTAATACTTTAATGTTCTTTACAAATGTTTTTATTTGGAAAAAATTATATTATTATCATAATATTTGGGAAATGTATAACCCAAGACAGCACAATATGAATTGTGCTCAATTTGTTGTATTTGACTTGTATTTGTGTGTGTTTTTGCATGTGTGTGTGTGTGTCCTCATGTATGTCCTCATGCTCTTTAAGGATGAAGACATCTTGGACATTAGTGTCTCCAGCTGCCAGCAGTCAGTGCGCTCCAGTGATCCGCTAATGAGTTTCCTGTCATTACTTCAGAGGAGGTGGGAGCAGAGAGGGGAACATGGAGCAGCCCAGGATCACACACTCACACAACCCATGCACGCGCAAACACACACACACACACACACGCAAACACACCCTCATCATGTACACACACACACACACACACATTTATACAGAGCCAAGCACGTTGACATGACTTCCGATTGACAGCTGGAGCCCGGCGTGCTGCCAGGGGCGTGGGGCTGCCGGCTCACTGAGCTGCTCTCGTCACAAAGCCCCGGCAAGACGGCCGACCGGAGGAACGGGTTCTGCTCCTGCTGAGAGGGGTTTGGGTTCCATCCCCAACGGCCTCACTCTGAGGACGAGGCAGGACCCCGAGGAGCCTTCATGCGGTCACGTGTTGGACTGGGAAGCCCTCCTAGCCTCCAGTGCTCCCAGCAGCTCCCCGCCTGCCTCCACCCACTCCCTGCTAACAGTAGCCCCCCAGGCCCACGTGGGCGGCAGGCCCCGGCAGCAGCTGTGGGGGTCGCCTGGCGTTCCTCCGGGGGCTGCTAGTGAAAGCCCCGTGTGACGCTGAGCAGGGCCTCCGACAGACCCCCACCTCCTGCACCCTCCCCAGGGCCGGTCCCAGTCGCAGCAGCACGCCTCCACTGGGGAGGGGGTGGAGGTGGTGGTGGTGGTGGTGGAGGTGGAGGTGGAGATAAAGTTGGAGGTGGAGGTGGTGGAGGTGGTGGAGGTAATGGTGGTGGTGGAGGTGGTGGTGGGTGGTGGAGGTGGTGGTGTGGGGTGGTGGAGGTAATGGTGGAGGTGGTGGTGGTGGGTGGTGGAGGTAATGGTGGTGATGGTGGTGGTGGTGGTGGTGGTGGTCCGGGTGGTGGTGGTGGTGGTGGTGGAGGTGGTGGTCCGGGTGGTGGTGGTGGTGGTGGTGGTGGTGGTGGTGGTGGTGGTGGTCCGGGTGGTGGTGGTGGTCCGGGTGGTGGTGGTGGTGGTGGTGGTGGTCCGGGTGGTGGTGGTGGTCCGGGTGGTGGTGGTGGTGGTGGTGGTGGTGGTGGTGGTGGTGGTGGTGGTCCGGGTGGGTGTACGGTGGTAATGGGCGGGGGGGCCCGAGGGGTTCATCTCTCTGTAATTAGCCCTTTCTGCTCAGCAGTTTTGCAGCTGTGATGACATTCGGGTGTCGCCCCCCCGATTCTCACGGCCCCTGCTGCCAGCGGCCCCCGACCAGCGGCCGCCTGCCAAGGGCCCGGGACGGGCAGGGGGCCGCACGCACGCACACACGCACACACAACACACACCCACACTCGAACGGACACACACATGCACACACTGCAACACACGTGCACATACACACATGCACGCGCAAACACACAAACACGCATACAAAAATGCTCACACATGCACCCACACTCACGCACACACACGCACACACACGCACACACACGCACGCGCCCAAGCAGACTAATGGAGGCAGCTTTTGGGGAGCGAACATATACACACATGGGTATAAATACTCCTGAAGAGTGGGAGCTAGACCACAGAGATGCTTTGTGTGTGTGTGTCTCTCTCTCTCCCTCCCTCCCTCTCTCTCCTCTCTCTCTCTCTCTCTCCCGCCCTCCCTCTCTCTCTCTCCCTCCCTCTCTCCCTCCCTCTCTCTCTCCCTCCCTCCCTCTCTCTCTCTCTCCCTTCCTCTCTCCCTCCCTCTCTCTCTCTCCCTCCCTCCCTCCCTCTCTCTCTTCTCTCTCTCTCTCTCTCTCTCTCTCTCTCTCTCTCTCTCTCTCTCTCTCTCCTTCTCTCTCTCTCTCTGTGTGAGAGGCTTATCTGCTGATGGGTGTGTTGGTTGGCCGGGTGTGTGTGGACGAGTGTTTGAAATACCTCTGGAGTTGAAGTGGTCCTGTGGCCCACAGCGACGGCGGGAGCTCCTTGTTTATTTGTCTTTTTAAATAGACCTCTGCCGTCTGCTGCCCCGCATTTGGAGGAAAAAAGCGCTAAACCGCCATATTTGGATTAGACTTTCACAAGTGATCCTGCACAACCTAAACATCCAAACACAACACACACACACGCGCACACACACACACACACACACACACACACACACACACACACACACACACACACATCAAAACGTAATCCGTAGCTTATTTCTTAGGCGAAAAAACAATATTATTTCAAGTGGGCAACATATTTTTAATTCTTGACACCGGCAGAATCCATGAACACATTTGGTGCACGGACTGCGGTCTGAGAGAACGGTACCTCCTCGTCGCGGTCCCAGCGCGAAACCCCCTGGGCGCTGCGCTGCGCGGTTCAACCTGCAGGGTGGTGAGGGGTGGTGAGGGGTGGTGGTTAGAGTGAAGAGGGTTTTTGGGTGGGGCTATCCGAATGCCCCCCCCCTCCCCGCTACACCCCTCCTCGGTCAGGCGGCCCTCAGCTGTCTCTGGCCCCGGGGCCCGCCGCCGGCCATCACGGCAGGAATGTCCCCTGGACCCGCAGTGTGGTGACACAGGGGCCGGTGGCCGGCAGCCCGGGCCACTTGTGAGTTATTAACATCGCTCAGACGGATCCTTCCCATGCCCTCAGACTAACCCTGGCCCCCACACACACACACTCTGACAGACACCGTGCACGCACACACACACACACTCTGACAGACACCCGTGCACGCACACACACACACACATACTCTTACAGACACCTGTGCACGCACACACACACACACACACACACACACTCCGACAGACACCCGTGCACGCACACAGGCATCCGCCTACTCACACTTACGCACCCGCACACACACATGCAGACACAAACACACACCGACACACGTACACACCCTGACACACACATGCACAAACACACACACACGTACACTCCCTGACACACACAAACACACAAACACACACACACACACACTCACACACTCACACACACCCTTGTTTCCCATCTTTGACCTCCAGCAGGAGAACAGCTGATCCTGCATGACCCAGAGGGACTGTGTGTTCGGTGTGTGTGTGTGTGTGTGTCTGTGTGCGTGTGTGTGCACGTTTGTATATACGTATATATGTGTGATCCAGCATGTATAGTAATACATTTGAGTGTGTGTGTGTGTGTGTGTGTGTCTATCTTTGTTTTTCAGCATGTGGATTCATAAATTTGTATGTGTGTGTGTGTTTGTGTGTGTGTGTGTGTCTATCCTTGTTTCAGCATGCGGATTCATACATTTGTGTGTGTGTGTTTGTGTGTGTGTGTATGTTTGTGTGTGTGTGTGTGTGTATGTGTGTGTGTCTGTCTGTGTTCTTGTGGTGTGTGTGTCTATCCTTGCTTTAGCATGCAGATTCATACATTTGTGTGTGTTTGCGTGTGTAAGTGTGTGTGTGTGTGTGTCTGTGTTGCTATTGTGCGTGCGGTGGATTTAGAGGGTTATGGGGTCGCGGCCCCCTTATTAATTGGTCTGATGCGCATGCCAACAGTTCCTGTTTGGATAATGCCCCACACAGCTGACAGTTTACGGGTTAGCCAAAAGAGCTAGAACCCCCCCGGCCTACCAGCAGGATGGGCGAGTCTCAGGGGGGGGGGGATCTCACTTAACAGGGAATACCCCTGATCTGAGACCGATTCTACCAACAAGGACATAGGAGCATCAAAGTTCTGAGCCAGCACCTTGTTCCCCGTGAAAGGCCGTCCATAGAGAAAAAATACTGCGGCTTCTCCGCCGCTTCCCTCAGAATGAAAGAAACACGAAACCCTGAATGGACGTTAAACCCCGCCGTCTATACAGTACGGGTAAAAAGACGATCTGGTATTATTGAGCCCATTTAAAACATGCCCCGCCCCCCTCCTTTGTCGCCAGGGGCCTTGATTGACACAATGTAAGGGCTCCACTTCAGTGGCCGTGGAGGAGAGGGAGTTGGTTACCAGACGGTCTTTACGTAATCTCTCTTCATATATTCAGCCGCTGAGCACCTGGGAGGATCGCTGGGCCCCTAATGATACAGGACCAAACAACCCACGGGGTACTTGAGGAAGTGGGATGGGGGAGGGGGGGGGGGGGGAGGGGTATTTGGGGAGATCCCGGGCACTAATTACAACAAGGTACAAAAAAAATGGAACTGCCACACACTTAATTGGCGTCTTTTCTTTCTGCGCTGGCATATACGGCCATTCAGTCATGAGAAGGAGGCCAACAGAACGCTCCCTCTCCCCTTGACCCCACAGTCTTCCTAATTGCCTCTGCATGGTCACATGCTGCTGGGAGGCCGGTTCTATTGCACCGCTCTCCACTGCACCGGGGGAATAGAGCCGCTATACCGACAATGGGATGGAAGATGTTGTGTTGTTGTTGGTTCCGGGGACAGTCTTCAGCAAACGAAAAGACCCCAGACCTCGTTACTACACCAGCTTGATACCTCGTGTTCCTCTGTCACATATTTATGGATCATTTCTTTTTAAGCATCACTTTTGAGTCTGCATGTGCTCTATGCACTGCACACAGACAACCCTCTGCATAGTGAGATCTCTCTGTTCCTCATCTTTACTACAGCAGGCTCACAGATGTAACTTCTGTAGATTAAGTCTATAGATAAATGAGAGTAAATTGAAACATTCAACCCAAGCACTATCAACCATATAGGTCAGAACTTTTTTTATCTTGCACTAAAAAGCAGTGTATACATTTACCAGAAACAACAGAAGAAGGACGCTTATTCTCGCATCGGCCCCGCCCCTCTCCCCTTCTCCACCAATGAGAGGCTGGTCAGTGCCGTCTCTCTGAGCGTTCTGCACACGGGCCTGATATCCTGAGCGGAAACTGAGACTAAACTCAGATAACATTAAAAGATACATCATATAAGAATAATATTACACTTTAGTTGATACTTAGTTCTAAGTATACTTAGATCTAGTTCTTGGTGGGACCACCGTTCCCACGCTGGGGTCCAGCATACGTAGCCTAGCATCCTAGTATCCCACCTTCTCTCCCTTCCTTCTCTCCTTTCCTTCTCTTCCCCCCTCACCCGAGACCTCCCATCTCGTCACCCTCGCAGGGAACAAGCGTTGATTTATGGACTTTCGCTGGGCCCCGTGAAAAATGTCACTGGAGCCGTGTGCATCGGGGGGGCAGCAGGAGGTCATGACCCCCCCCCCCCCACATGTGGCGCATGTCTGCGATGGCGATCACATGCCGAGTGGACGTCCGCCAGTCGGATGGCTCCTGGGGCCGGCAGGAGGGGCCCGCCCCGAGACAGGGGCCCGCCGAGAGACAGACAGCGGTGGCATCTGTCTGGGCATCAGGGGGGTATTCACCGCAGGACTGCTGCCAGCGGGGGGGGGGGTGGTCCCGCCCTGGATATCTTCCCTCCCCTGGAGCCCATGTGGTCCGGCTGCACGCGACAGTGAGACTACCTGTGTGGCAGTGAGACAGGCAGTGAGACAGTGAGACTACCTGTGTGACAGTGAGTCATCGATAGACAGGAGAGGAGAGAATGGCTGAATGGCTGTGGAGACCCCCCTCCATCTCCCCTCTCTTTCTCTCTCTGTCTGTCTCTCTGTCCGACACACATACACACTTTCTTCCTTCCATTCTCTCTCTCTCTCTCCCTCTCTCTCTCTCTCTCTCTCTCTCAATCTCTCTCTCTCTCTCCCTTCCTCTCTCTCCCTCTCTCTCTCTCTCTCTCTCTCTCTCTTTCTAGGTAAGCCACAGTTGTCATGTTTGTATTTCAATGTGTGTGTGTGTGTGTGTGTGTGTGTGTGTGAGCGTGTGTGTGTGTGTGTGTGTGTGTGTGTGTGTGTGTGTGTGTGTGTGTGTGTGTGTGTGCGTGGGACCCTCCTTCACTCCGGTCCTCTTGCTCCGCCGCTGCTAATCTCTGACTCATCAATAAGATGCTTTCAGAGTCCGTCAAACGGCCGCTGGGCTGCAGGGCCGCGGGGCTGCTGGGAGGGGCCCTGGGAAACGGCCCTTAATTGTCCCCTGAAGCCTTTTAAGAATATTAAGCTGCATTAGCTGCTGGAGCCTTTCTTCTGGAGCGGCGGCCTCTCAGCCGACCGGCCGTTCAACAGGACGGACTCCCAGCTAGCCTCGCTCCCCTACTTAGAGGAACAAGCCTGGGCTAGCGGCCCATGGGATCCCTGGCCCTGGGAGGCAGTGGTGGAGGTGGTGGAGGTGGTGGGGGTGGTGGAGGTGTTGGAGGTGGTGGTGGAGGTAGAGGGATGGTGGAGGTGGTGGTGGAGGTGTTGGAGGTGGTGGTGGTGGAGGGATGGTGATGGTGGTGGTGGTGGAGGTGGTGGTGGTGGAGGGATGGTGATGGTGGTGGTGGTGGGGGTGGTGGAGGTGGTGGTGGTGGTGGTGGAGGGATGGTGATGGTGGTGGTGGTGGGGGTGGTGGAGGTGGTGGTGGAGGCGGAGGTGGAGGTGGTGGAGGTGGAGGTGGAGGCGGTGGAGGTGGAGGTGGTGGTGGTGGTGGAGCTGGAGGTGGAGGTGGTGGAGGTGGAGGCGGTGGAGGTGGAGGTGGTGGAGCTGGAGGTGGAGGTGGTGGAGGTGGTGGAGCTGGAGGTGGAGGTGGTGGAGGTGGAGCTGTGTCCTGTATGACTCATGTTCAGGCCGGACCCATCAGAGACTGAGGGAGGGTGAGTTCCGCTTCGTAGCGGTGAGATTTTCCAGTGCGTGTGATGTCATCGCCTCACTCCTTCGCCTCACTCCCTCACCCTCCTCGCCGTGGCAGATCTCCAGGGCTGCTTACGGCAGCACTCTCTAATGCGGGTGATCAATCTGGCTGATTTCCCCCCCAAAAAAACAGCTCACTGCATTCGAGTTCAAACCGGTTCCGCCATCGCTCAGCCAGGATAACGCAACCCAAAGGTTATTCTTGGATTGAGAAAACTTCATCGTCCGTCCGCAGCACGGCGGCTAATCTTCTCGGAGGCGTGTCAGAATAAAACATGAAAGCACAAAACCACGGCTACCACTGCAGAAGAAGAAGAGCCCATTCCCTCAGGTCGTAGCCACCCCACCCAGACCCCCCAGCGAGGAGCAGCTGACCTCGGAGCACACGTGGAGGAGCCTGGCGGGAGCGCCCGGCGCTCCAGGCGTGTTCTCCGTAAGCTGCTGCCTCGGTCTCGGGGTGAGCGGAGCCAGCGAGGGGGTCCAGGTTACATCACCCCCGCTACATCAGAACCAGAGCGGGCCGGTTCCACGGCGCTACGCCGGGCAGACAGATCCAATATGGACGAGCTGCAGACGCCAGGCCGGTCAACACCAGGCTGGACCACCAGGGTCACGTCTGGACCACCAGGGTCACGTCTGGACCACCAGGGTCACGTCTGGACCACCAGGGTCACGTCTGGAGCGGCCGGAGGAGGAGAGCCGTGAGGAATCATTGGTGCCATCCAGTCGGGGGTTGATGAACTCCTGAAGAAAGACACGGCCATTTAAAACATACTAAGAGCAACCCTATAGGGATCGATCAGTGTTAAAGAAATGTTACAAAGGAAGACGGCCGTGGTCACAGTGGGGCGGGAGCAGGAAACGATCTCCCGTTAATCAGGGAGGGATCTATGTTATGTCCAAATGTATCCACATGATAAAGGTTCATTCTGGTGTACATATGTACTGACTGAACCACATCGGCCGGACACGATGAAACTAATAGATAAACAAAACATCCTGTGCTCCCGTCGTCGGGAGGAAACAGATGCCCATTTGTCTCCACTGATTGGTCGGTTTTACAACTCATTGTGGAGCCCGACCCCTCCTCCCAGAAAGGCTTTCCCTGGGTCGTTGAGAAGAACACACCGGTGACTTAACCACTGCTCAGCAGATGTAGCGTGGAGTGCTCTCCCCCCCCCCCCCCCACCCTGTGTCTAAACAGCCGCCTGACCCCGGTGACATCATTACTCAGACAACATGAAGCCTCGCGCGGCCAAGCACGCCGCACGGGCAGACCTCCATCAATCACCGCCGGTTAGGTGCTAAATGGGCAGGTCGGCATCGGGGGGGGGGGGGGGGGGGGGGGACGTGAGCAATGCTTTTAGAGGGCTGTTGTTTTTGGGGGCGTCTGATTGGCTGCTGGCCCGGCATGCATCACATGGCCCCTGAGTGGTCCATCAGCCGGTCGCCCAACCGGAGTAAACAGGAGGAGATAAGGACCCTGCAGCTTGAGGATGTGTCTGTGTGTGTGTGTGTGTGTGTGTGTGTGTGTGTGTGTGTGTGTGCGTGTGTGCGCGCCTGTGTTTATGTGTGCTCATTTATCTTGGTGTGTTTGCATGTGTGACCATCTCAGTGTGTCTGTGTGTGTGTGTGTGGGTATGTGTGTGTGTGCGTGTGTGTGGGTATGTGTGTGTGTGTGTGTGTGTTTGGGGGGGTATGTGTGTGTGTGTGTGCGTGTGTGTGGGGGTATGTGTGGGTATGTGTGTGTGTGTGGGTTTGTGTGTGTGTGTTCTCCTGTGTGGATGAGAGAATGACGTCCATGAGTGGGCGGGGCGTCCATGAGTGGGCAGGGCATCCAGGAGTGGGCGGGGCGTCCATGTTGAACCCTCTGGGGGTAAGATGGCCGCCCTGTGGCCCCACAATGGATCACAAGGTGGGGGGGGGGGGGCCCAGCTGGGAGCAGGGCCCACACAGCCGGCCTCCATATGGGCAGCGCACTCACACCCGCAGCCCAGGCTCCGGGGCCCGCCCGGACAATGGAGGGCCCTCAGCAGACTGCTTTTGTTGTGGAGGTTTTTCAGAGTTCGTCTTCAGCCTGAATCTTAAATGTTTCATTAGGCCCCCCCCCCCCCCCCCCCCCCTTGGGCCCCTGCTCTCCCTTCCTAGGGGCCTTCCGTCCTGAAGAGCCTCGCTGGGGCCACGCCAGCCCTTATTTACCGGCCCCCTGGAGAAGGAGAACCTGAACCTTCTCCCTCCAGCTGTGG
>NC_136941.1:102193-104693 GCF_949987615.1 Pollachius pollachius
GACCAGTGGACCAGTGGACCAGCAGACCAGTAACATTTTTGATCACCAGCTGCCGCTGCAGGACGCCATCTCCCATCAGCAAGGGAGAGGCTGCCAGGCCCTGAACCCCCTCAGGGTCCTGGTGCCAGGCACCGCAGGGTCTCTGATTCAGGCCCCCCCCTAGAGCCCGGGGGCCCACAGACCCACTAGAGCCTGGGGGCCCCCCTTAGGGCCCAGTGGCCCCCCAGGGCCCGGGGGCCCCCAGACCCACTAGAGCCTGGGGGCCCCCCAGGGCCCAGGGGCCCACAGACCCACTAGAGTGTGCGGCCGCTCAGTCAACACTAATGTTCCCTCTGCCCAGTCGCCCGGGCGCTGGTTTCCTCGCCGCGGGGAGCCAGCCAATAGTTTTGTGTTTGGAGTCGCCAGGCTTCCTGTTTGAGAGGAAGGGTTTTTGGAGGGAAAAATAATAATGGCTGGTGTGAAACACACGCCTCGGATTAAGAAAGGTGTTTTTAACGGTTGTGGTTATTATCAGAATGGGAGGGTGTTGCCTGCACAGCACACATGGGATCGCCCTTTAAAAACCAACCAGAATGAAAGAATCACAACGGGGTCAGAACCGTGGGGGAGCTGAACCAAGTTACTGTAAACAATATGTTAGCCTGGGCCAATAACAAAGACTTTTGAACTTAGATGTAATGTGCGCCATAATAATAATAATAATAAAAAATGTATGTACCGTACCGGGAGAGACAAGTAGCCTAATCATTCATCGCATTTAACAAAACAATTCTGCTTCTCCTGCTATTAAAATAAGAAGATTCCATCTAAAAGTTGTGACAAAGAGAAAAAAAACAAGAGGATGAGATTTGAAATGATTCGGCTGGTCAGAATTGAACGGGTTTGTTAAAAGACAATAATCCTGGAGAGTCTTTACGACTTGGTGACAGTTGTCGTATTAAACGTTACTTTACCAGCCGGCCGGTGAAGTGAGCGATGAATAAACTATGGCCAGCGGCCGTTGGAGTGGACCAACACTATAAATCAACGACGGTTTGTAAGTCTCTTTATTCAAACAAAGGCCAAATGAATAAAAGCCCATTAAGATGACATGTGAATTGGCAAACAAACTGTTTAATTTGTGTCGGCCTTGTGAAGGGGCTCAGCGCCGAGAGCGCCAGGGGCACGCCCCTCATTTACATCTGATTGGACTTTAATGGCCTGTGGCTGCTTTACTGCCCCGTCGCCCCGGTAACCAATCTTTTCTCAAGATTTCCAACAGACCAAAATGTCCTTTTTTGTCCATTGGAGATGTGTCATGCGAGCCAAATGGGGCCAAGGCCTGTATGTATCAATTTGTTTCTGTTGCCCGGCTGTAACAGCCCCGCAATGAATATATGGACCATTGAGTTCCCCTGCACAATGGGCCCAGCTGATGCGGTCGCCCCGGAGACCGGCCAGCACAAAGGACCGGAATGATGACATATGGTCCCAACCTGCCCAGAGCCGGACCCCCATACGACCCACTGCATTGATGGACCGAACCCTCCACTCAGACGTTTGTCCCTGCCTACTCATTTCATGGTAAAATAAACTTTTTTATCAAGTTTCACCCGAGCCGGTCGGGGGAGTAAATGGGCTGGTGGAAAAGCCACCATGTAAAGTGGGACGGGAATTCATTATGAAGTGATCAACAAAAGGTCCTTTACCACCTGCTTCTACATTAATACGGCCATTACAGCGTGCCTCTTTGTTTAAAGACAGCAGAGGAAGGCAGACGACAGAATGAGAACCAGCCTTTACAATGTGAGAAAGGAAAAGGCCAGGAGATGACTTCTGCAGTTCATCTTCTGATCAAGTTTGACCACCTATCATTTTATTCTTAAATTTACATATTTTTGGTTTAAATTCGTTTTTGGTTACATGAAGGTGAAATGTAATTAATTTTTTTTTATACATATGCTTGGTTTAATTGTGTACAATTCCAATATTCATATCTTATAAGAATTTTCATGTAGAATTTAAACATGTTTTACAATATAAATGAATGTCTCTCTGTGAAAGATAATTCCCGGTAGTTGAGTTCTCTTACTAAATTGCATAATTGAGGTTATGTGCTAACTTGTAAATAAAATAATAAATCTTCAGCAATGTATCCAAATTGATATCCTGTGAGGAGTACCTCTAGATATAAAACACTTTTGCTGGAAATTCTAGGAAAGGGGGATTATCCTAATTCCGTTAGGATAGATAAGCATTGTTAAGAGCTGCTTCTGCGCATTACTCACCATTGGAATATGCGATGATGTCAGCCCTGGCTTTTATTTTGGAGGAGGGCCTTAGGGCTCCTTGTGGCAGCAACCTTTCCCTTCATATTTGGGAGAACACAAATGCTGCCTTCATTTCCAGGGCATACTTTACATTTCAACTGGACAATAACTTTTATGAAACTCCCTTTCACTGTGGCTTCTTTAAACTGCAGACCAGTTAACGAACTTGAACCATTTAATAATTTAGCATT
>NC_136941.1:107193-109693 GCF_949987615.1 Pollachius pollachius
ACTCCTGACTCCTGGCTCCTGGCTCCTGGCTCCTGACTCCTCACTCTGACTCCTAGCTAAATCCTCACTCTGACTCCTAGCTCCTGACTCCTGGCTCCTGGCTCCTGACTCCTCACTCTGACTCCTAGCTAAATCCTCACTCTGACTCCTAGCTCCTGACTCCTGGCTCCTGACTCCTGACTCCTGACTCCTGACTCCTAGCTCCTGACTCCTCACTCTGACTCCTAGCTCCTGACTCCTGACTCCTGACTCCTGACTCCTGACTCCTGACTCCTGACTCCTGGCTCCTGACTCCTAGCTCCTGACTCCTGGCTCCTACATGCGTGTGTGCATGCACAAATCCCAACAAAAACGCACATGCGCACAGACAGATAAACATGCATACACACAGAAATCCATAAACGTACACACACAAACATGTAATCCAACATAAACACACACACGCACACATGCCGCCAACCATACACACATATCTACATATACCCTGACACACACACACACACACACACACCTTTTGAATCCACCACAACCATTGACAGAATTAGTTCCCGCCCAATCCAAAAAGTGAGTGGATTGAAATCACAAGGCCAGCTGCCACCACCCTTCACACACACACACACACACACACACACTCACAAACACAACACCCCCCCCCCCCACACACACACACACACACAGACACACACACTAATTGTACTCAAAACGAAAATAATATTTGCATGCAATCAAGAGGCATCCCTGAGAACCTAAACGGAGCTCAGAATGTGCTCACGTTTGCCTTTCCTTCGCCCCGTGGCACGGGGATGTGCTCATGTGCGTGTGTGTGTGTCTATGGGCAGTGTGTGTGTCAGTGTGCAGTGTGTCTGTCGGTGTGCAGTGTGTGTGTCTATGGACAGTGTGTGTGTCTATGGGCAGTGTGTGTGTCTATGGGCAGTGTGTGTGTCTATGGGCGGTGTGTGTGTCTATGGACAGTGTGTGTGTCAGTGTGCAGTGTGTGTGTCGGTGTGCGTGTGTGTGTCTATGGACAGTGTGTGTGTCAGTGTGCATGTGTGTGTGTCTATGGGCAGTGTGTGTGTCTATGGGCAGTGTGTGTGTCTATGGGCAGTGTGTGTGTCAGTGTGCAGTGTGTGTGTCGGTGTGCGTGTGTGTGTCTATGGACAGTGTGTGTGTCAGTGTGCAGTGTGCCTGTCGGTGTGCAGTGTGTGTGTCTATGGGCAGTGTGTGTGTCTATGGGCAGTGTGTCTGTCGGTGTGCGTGTGTATCTATGGGCAGTGTTTGTGTGTGTGTGCGTGTGTGTGTCGGTGTCCAGTGTGTTCGTCGGTGTGCAGTGTGTGTGTCTATGGGCAGTGTTTGTCGTGTGCGTGTGTGTGTCAGTGTGCAGTGTGTGTGTCGGTGTGCGTGTGTGTGTCTATGGGCAGTGTGTGTGTCAGTGTGCAGCGTGTGTGTCGGTGTGCGTGTGTGAGTCTATGGGCAGTGTGTGTGTCTATGGGCAGTGTGTGTGTCTATGGGCAGTGTGTGTGTCTATGGGCAGTGTGTGTGTCTATGGGCAGTGTTTGTCGTGTGCGTGTGTGTGTCAGTGTGCAGTGTGTGTGTCGGTGTGCGTGTGTGTGTCTATGGGCAGTGTGTGTGTCAGTGTGCAGCGTGTGTGTCGGTGTGCGTGTGTGTGTCTATGGGCAGTGTGTGTGTCTATGGGCAGTGTGTGTGTCTATGGGCAGTGTGTGTGTCTATGGGCAGTGTGTGTGTCAGTGTGCAGTGTGTGTGTCGGTGTGCGTGTGTGTGTCTATGGACAGTGTGTGTGTCAGTGTGCAGTGTGCCTGTCGGTGTGCAGTGTGTGTGTCTATGGGCAGTGTGTGTGTCTATGGGCAGTGTGTCTGTCGGTGTGCGTGTGTATCTATGGGCAGTGTTTGTGTGTGTGTGCGTGTGTGTGTCGGTGTCCAGTGTGTTCGTCGGTGTGCAGTGTGTGTGTCTATGGGCAGTGTTTGTCGTGTGCGTGTGTGTGTCAGTGTGCAGTGTGTGTGTCGGTGTGCGTGTGTGTGTCAATGGGCAGTGTGTGTGTCAGTGTGCAGCGTGTGTGTCGGTGTGCGTGTGTGAGTCTATGGGCAGTGTGTGTGTCTATGGGCAGTGTGTGTGTCTATGGGCAGTGTTTGTCGTGTGCGTGTGTGTGTCAGTGTGCAGTGTGTGTGTCGGTGTGCGTGTGTGTGTCTATGGGCAGTGTGTGTGTCAGTGTGCAGCGTGTGTGTCGGTGTGCGTGTGTGTGTCTATGGGCAGTGTGTGTGTCTATGGGCAGTGTGTGTGTCGGTGTGCGTGTGTGTGTCTATGGGCAGTGTGTGTGTCTATGGGCAGTGTGTGTGTCTATGGGCAGTGTGTGTGTCTATGGGCAGTGTGTGTGTCTATGGGCAGTGTGTGTGTCTATGGGCAGTGTGTGTGTCTATGGGCAGTGTGTGTGTCTATGGGCAGTGTGTGTGTCTATGGGCGGTGTGTGTGTCTATGGGCGGTGTGT
>NC_136941.1:114693-134693 GCF_949987615.1 Pollachius pollachius
TAATGGTGTACATGTTAAGTCATGGTGTTCATGGAAACTAAGGTATTTATTTTCCTCAAAAATTATTTAAAATAAACATTAAAGTACTACATGTATTACTGTACCAATTAATGTTGGTTGATCTTTGATCAATTATCTAACGGTAAATAAGTTACTGCATGAATAAATATACATATATATATAAATATATAATTATTTTTACAAAACATACTATATACTATAAAATACTATAAAAATGTATAAATAGGTATTGATAAAAATCAAGAGAAAGACAGAAGATACTTGAGCAAGAAAAACAAGAATTTGCAAAACCAAACACTATTGTATCTATGTGTGTGTGTGTGTGTGTGTGTGTGTGTGTGTGTGTGTCTGTGTGTTTCTGCGGCTGCAGTTGTTTGGATTGAGACGGTCCACTCAGTGGCAGTGGTCTGCCCCCCCCCTCCCTCCTCCTCCCTCCCTCCTCCCTCCCCCCCCCTCCCCTCCCTCCTCCCTCCCCTCCTCTCCCCCCTCCCCCCCCTCCCTCCCCCTCCCTCCTCCCTCCTCCCCTCCTCCCCTCCCTCCTCCCTCCCCTCCTCCCTCCTCCCCTCCTCCCTCTCCCCTCCTCCCTCTCCCTCCTCCCTCTCCCTCCTCCCCCCCCCCCCCCCCCATCCGATCCCAGGGCAGTAAACCCCAGCGAGGCCGGCTGGTCCAGCGTCCGCCGACAGCAGGCTCCACGGTGAGTGTTTACCTTCCCAGGGCATGAAAGGGGAGGGGAGGAAGAGGAGGGGAGGAAGAGGAGGGGAGGGGAGGGGGAGGGGACCACAGCTCATTCCATTAGTTGCGACTCGACCGCATGCCGTGTGGAGTTTCTCACACGTGCACGCGTACATACACACAGTTTTAGGGTTTCTGTTGCTTTTTTGTTGCGTTGCATACACGCAGACGTACTCACACACACATGCACATGCAGACTTATGCATACACCTACACACACACAGAAACACACACACACAAAAGAGTCACAGGATCTGAAACTATATGCAGGGGAACCAGTTAATAAGTAAGTCAAAGTACGCCAGTCTTTTAATTTATAAGGCACCCTTTTGAACAACAACTTTCTTAAGTGCTTGAACAAAAGAAAACAATGAAGCAGTCGTTTGGGAAGATACACACATTCGTCACAAAAAAAGAGCATTCAAACTAATACATTAGTTTAAAATAAAAAGGAGATGTGAAAAAAAAGGCAAATCAATTTTTTGGGGTTTTAGGGCCAAGTCTCAACCATCCACATTCTGCTGATCAGACCAAGGCGGGCTCCTCCAGAGAGGGGCACGGAGACGAGGTGACGGTCAGGGTTAGGGTTAGCCCTAACCCTGACCGTCACCTCGTCCCTAACCCTAACCCTCTAGAGAGGGGCACGGAGACGAGGTGACGGTCAGGGTTAGGGTTAGGGCTAACCCTAACCCTAACCCTAACCCTCCAGAGAGGGGCACGGAGACTGAACTGAGCAATAATGAAAGAGCAGCAGCATGTTCTCAGAGTGGGCGTGTGCAACCCCGAGGGGAGGATGAGTGGTTGGGGGGATGCCTCTTCAGTCATTCCCCTCTAATGCTACCCCATGTGACCTCTCAGTCATGGGGGGCACCACCGATGTACAGAGTACATATGGATCAACAATATGGAACACACAAATATAGTGCAACTATAGATCCAAGATGTAAACGATGACCCAGAAGCTGTGTGTGTCTGCGTGTGCGTATGTCTGTCTGTCTATGTGTCTGTGGTATATGTTATATGTGTGTGGATATTTTCCTGTGTATAGTGTGTGTGTGTGTGTGTGTGTGTGTGTGTGTGTGTGTGTGTGTGTGTGTGCTGTGTGTGTGTGTGTGTGTGTATGTTTGTTTGCGGGTTTGTGTGCGTGTGTGCGTGCAAGCGTGCACTTGAGCTAATAGAAGACCGGCAGGCTGGCACACCGACAGACTGCCACGTCAGACAGACAGACCAACAGTCAGACTGTCTGCGTGAGATGGCAACAGAAACCAGGACATCCTGTTGCATTGAGCAGAAAGGATGTGCGCCAGGCTGCGGCGTGCTACAGCTAATGCCCTGACAACAGTACCTCTGTCACCACCTAGCTTAGCGGGCCCTCACGGCCACAGGCCTCCAGCAGGCAGAGGGCCCTCGCCCCCCCTGTTAACCCCTCCTGTCGAGATCGCCTGCCAGGAGAAGGGACTATTTACACACTCGATTTGAAAGTGTCAACTGGAAGGGCTGAAACGGTGAGCAAACATCAGATCAAACTATCGTTGTTACCGACCGCACCCACGCCGCACTGTGGATGAGTATCGGTTTTAATAATGCCAGCAATCAATTATTAAATCATATTAAATTATCAAAGTTATAGCCACTGTTCAAATTTGTCCATCAACACACACACACAAACACACAGAACCACACACCTACAAACACAGGTGCCAACGCTAACACACACACAGAACATAAACACACAGACGTGCACACTCGCTTATTAGCGTGTGTGCGCACACACACACACACACACACACACGAAACCTCACCCCCTCAAACACAGTTGCCCACACTCACAGTGGCACCATCTGGGGGTGCATGAACCAGATGCTGAAGTTCTTCATATGAGAGTTTGTGCATCATGTGGGCATGTGGTGAGACACACACACACACACACACACACACACACACACACACACACACACACAGCTTCTCAGCAGTGGTAAGTGTCTGGTCTCACTCATCTCGAGACCTAGTTTCATTAACAGATTTGAACTCCAACTGACTTCTTCTGATTTCTCATAAGAAACAATTCCATTTATTGACCCTTTATTTAATACTATAAACGATATACTATACATCAAATACTACTACTATAAGAAATACTTATACTATATCAGACACATAGACTAGGCCTACTACTAGGCTACTAGTATTACTACTAAAACAAATACTACTAGTTTCTGATGATATTACTTTATATATTTTATAATATTTAACACGTAATTTAGCTCCAACCATACTACTACTACTACAACTAACAATTAACTATTATTAAGAATATGAATAGTTACAATAATTATTGTAATTATACATTTTATTTTCATTAATAAAATGACAATTACATAAACAGATTATTAAAACAAATATGAATAATAGCTAAATTAATATTTAAAATGTATAATTTAATAATGGTAATCATATCGGTAACAATAATAATAAAGAAAGAATATCTTTCTTTATTATCACCTAACCCTACCACCTCACCTTAACACCATCACCTAACCCTACCGCCTCACCTTAACACCATCACCTAACCCTACCGCCTCACCTTAACACCATCACCTAACCCTACCGCCTCACCTTAACACCATCACCTAACCGTACCGCCTCACCCTAACACCATCACCTAACCCTACCGCCTCACCCTAACACCATCACCTAACCCTACCGCCTCACCCTAACACCATCACCTAACCCTACCGCCTCACCCTAACACCATCACCTAACCCTACCGCCTCACCTTAACACCATCACCTAACCCTACCGCCTCACCCTAACACCATCACCTAACCCTACCGCCTCACCCTAACACCATCACCTAACCCTACCGCCTCACCTTAACACCATCACCTAACCCTACCGCCTCACCCTAACACCATCACCTAACCCTACCGCCTCACCCTAACACCATCACCTAACCCTACCGCCTCACCCTAACACCATCACCTAACCCTACCGCCTCACCTTAACACCATCACCTAACCGTACCGCCTCACCCTAACACCATCACCTAACCCTACCGCCTCACCCTAACAGCATCACCTAACCCTACCGCCTCACCTTAACACCATCACCTAACCCTACCACCTCACCTTAACACCATCACCTAACCCTACCTTCTCACCCTAACACCATCACCATCATAAGGGGGAGCTGCAGCTGACCTTTGACCCCCGGGTTAAACATAGCCCAACAGCTGTGAGTCCGGAGGCCCCCCCCGGGACCACCCAGTAGCTGGCGACGAGCGTGTCTGTCTGTCTGTCCGTCGGGGGGGGGTACCAGACCTCTCGCACTGCGGACCCCTTTCACTCCCCCCTGGAATCTGCAGCAGTTGCACAAGGCTTTGAACCATGACACCCCCCCCCCCCCCCCCGAAACCCCAGGAGCTGCTGACAAGATGACCCGGGGCCTTTTTAGAAATACATGGTGCCACAAGGGGGTCCGCCGGGTGAGGGGGGGCACTGGGCTCAACACGGCGGCACGGTGAGGGTGAGGGTAGGGGGGGGGGTGAGAAGGGGGTGAAGGTGGGGGTGGGTGAGGGTGAGGGTGAGGGTGAGGGTGAGGGTGAGGGTGAGGGTGGGTGAGGGTGAGGGTGAGGGTGGGTGAGGGTCAGGGTGAGGGTGGGTGAGGGTGAGGGTGGGTGAGGGTGAGGGTGGGTGAGGGTCAAGGTGAGGGTGAGGGTGGGGGGGGAGGTTTGGGGTGGGGGGGGGTGAGGCTGGGGGTGAGGGTGAGGGTGAGGGTGGGTGAGGGTGAGGGTGGGTGAGGGTGAGGGTGAGGGTGGGTGAGGGTGAGGGTGAGGGTGGGTGAGGGTGAGGGTGGGTGAGGGTCAAGGTGAGGGTGAGGGTGGGGGGGGAGGTTTGGGGTGGGGGGGGTGAGGCTGGGGGTGAGGGTGAGGGTGGGTGAGGGTGAGGGTGGGTGAGGGTGAGGGTGAGGGTGGGTGAGGGTCAGGGTGAGGGTCAGGGTGAGGGTCAGGGTGAGGGTGGGTGGGTGAGGGTGAGGGTGGGTGAGGGTGAGGGTGGGTGAGGGTCAGGGTGAGGGTCAGGGTGAGGGTGAGGGTGAGGGTGGGTGGGTGAGGGTGAGGGTGGGTGAGGGTGGGTGAGGGTCAGGGTGAGGGTCAGGGTGAGGGTGAGGGTGAGGGTGGGTGGGTGAGGGTGAGGGTGGGTGAGGGTCAGGGTGAGGGTCAGGGTGAGGGTGAGGGTGGGTGGGTGAGGGTGGGTGAGGGTGAGGGTGGGTGAGGGTGAGGGTGGGTGAGGGTGAGGGTGAGGGTGGGTGAGGGTGAGGGTGGGTGGGGGTGAGGGTGAGGGTGGGTGAGGGTGAGGGTGAGGGTGGGTGAGGGTCAGGGTGAGGGTGGGTGGGTGAGGGTGAGGGTGAGGGTGGGTGAGGGTGAGGGTGGGTGAGGGTGAGGGTGAGGGTGAGGGTGGGTGAGGGTCAGGTTGAGGGTGAGGTTTGGGGTGGGGGTGAGGGTGAGGGTGAGGGTGGGGGTGAGGTTTGGGGTGAGGGTGAGGGTGAGGGTGTCTGTTAACGGGCTGCCAAACCGCCCCCGAGGGCCAACAGATTCTAGATTGCGGAGCCTGTGCGGCGTGAGCCCGGGTTTATGAGGGCGCGTTAAAGGTTTAGTGGGACCTGAGGCCGGGTCCTGACTGGCAGGTCAGCGCGTTGGGGCTGGGAGCCGTACTGAGAGCATGGAACATGTAGAATGAAGGCGGGACTTAGATATGTGAACGTGTAGACTAGTACTTCACCGGCTGACTTTTACTTTGAAGGGGACTTTATTGGGTCACGGTTGGGTCCACTCAGACGCTGGTTTGCTGCTTCTGTCCATCCGACTCTGGTCTCCGATTGGTCGGGGTACTTCTATGAGTCAACATTTGTTTATCAATTACTTACTTATTTAAGTAGATGCATTCTTTTTATTTTGCATATCAAAATTATTATACGTTATTCTATTTGACTTGTTTTCTTTATTTATTTTCTTTTATGTGAAACATATGAATCATATGACAAACATAACTGAATTATATCATACATTTATTAACTCAACATTCCTCACACAATAATAATAATTTGTTAAGGCCCCATATTAAATGTCCTAAGACATTAATTACTTTAATCTACAAACCTTCTCGGACATATGAGTGAACGACCAGATCATCAGTTCAATAATTAAAGAATCGATCCCAGGACTTGTGGATTTAAATAACTTGTTCGTTTGTTTGGATACATTTTACAAATGCTTCAAAATAACCCCAATGACCAACCCAGATATCCATGGTCATTAAGGAAAATAACACAATGTCTACAGGGGAAGCTTTATTTAATCGATCAAGGGACTTCCAATGTCCGAATCAAAAAAAGGAACGAGCCTGCAGAAACACAATCGTTTTGGCGCTATCTACAACAGCTGCACGGTAGGCGTACCCTAACAGTGGAGGGGGATCACCTCTTCAACAATGCGGGGGCGACCCTAAAGTGTGGATTCGGAGGGAAAAGTGCGATGATAAAAGTTTGCCGCAACTTTTTTTGCGCGGGGTTTCATTCAGTCGCTAATGAGAATGATAATGCGCCGGTTCAAATGGTGAACCCCGACCCCCTTCAATAGCGGCCCTCCCGAGGGACATCATTGCGCTTCTCCCCAAGGGACCGTCAACACTCCATAGGAATTCTATTGAGGATCAACACATTCCCGCCTGTTTCACTCTCCGGCCTCTTACTTTAAATAGTCAGGGGAGTCAAACATCTTGACTTTATATTACAGTGTTTACCCTTGCATCAATCAATTTCTGTAACCCCCCAAGTGCCTATACCGGCTCCCGTGTCTCCACAGTTGTCCTCGGTGAAACTGAAAACTATTAAAGTGTGCATCTCGTTGTAAAAATAGACTTTAAATGCTGCGGACGCTGCGTCCCCTCAGGCGATGTGTTGATGGCGGGCGGGAGTGTGTTTCTGGCAAACGCTGCTACTGGCTCGTAGTCGCTTCTCGGAGGCACACGCGCGTGCGTGTGCGCGCGCGCGTGTGTACGTGTGTGCGTTTGTGTGTGTGAGCCTCCCCCTCACCTCCGGAGAATGGCCGGCCGGCCGACAGCACGACCCGAGTCTGCCAGCGGGGATTTACTGGCTGGCGCTCCGCCCGACCACAGGCCGACTAGTTCGCTCGGTTCTCACGACCTCGACGCTACAAAGGCATCTCTGAACTATTAAGTGAGACAGGCGGCAGTAGGAAACCCACACACTACCAGCCAGTGTTTCAGAATGCCACGCTGCACAACACAGCTCTCACTCACCGCTTGCAGCGGGCGGTTTCAGAACAACAGTGCAGCGGTGTCATCCGGGGGGCACCGGAGGGCTGCCGGGTGAATCCAGAGCGCCTCGACTTCTTAACCGCCGGGTTCAGAGAAGTGGTTGCAAAGCGAACATAAAAAAAAACGTCTAGCACTTTATTTTCTTCTTCTTTAAATTTCAAGTACATTTTGCCCTATTTATCTGTTTAAAACGACGACATTCTGGATTAAAATGACGTTAGGCCGTGCATCAGGCAGCAGGCAGCGAGGGTCTGACACACGACCAGCGCCTGGCCTCCCCGGTCCGGCCTTAGCCTCGCGCTCCAGCGTTCACGGAACGGAAGCAGAAGCCTCGTTTCCACCGCGGCAACTTTCCCCAGGGACCAGGAACTTTTTATCATGAACTAATGGGGTTTCCGCTGCAGTGACCCGAGTCAAAAGTTCAGGGGACATTTTTACCCAACGATATATGTATATATTTTTTAAGTACAGGAACTTTGTGGGTGGAGGTTGCAGTGTTGATCATTTCTGAGGGGGCGAGAGAGAGAGTGTGTGTGTGTGTGTGTGTGGGCGTGTGCGTGTGTGTGTGTGTGTGTGTGTTTGTGTGTGTGTGTGTGTGTGTGTGTGTGTGTGTGTGCGCGCGTGTGTCAATGGGGATGTGTGTGTGTGTGTGTGTGTGTGTGTGTGTGTGTGTGTGTGTGTGTGTGTGTACGTGCGTGCGTGTGTGAGTGTTGAGAGGTGGAGATTCGGTGTTCAAAACAATGTTTAATTAAATCTTAAATCTAATTTCAGTTCGTTCCAAATCACGTGCGTGTCATTTATCCGTCCTCTGTTGACACTGAACTCCGCGAGATATCTCGTTTCTCGCTTTTTAAAGAGAGCTATTCTGGGCTGAATTCGAACAATTGATCAACAAAGGGAAGTGGGGATCCTTCCATATTCCCCTTTCACTGAGGCAATCTGTTAGTGACATAACCCCTGAGCGCATTCCCAGGCCCATGAATAGGGTTTAGGGCCCTCAGAGCTCCCGCTGCATACAGGATGAGAACCTTTGATAACTTTAATTACCTTTATATCAATAGATGATATACAGCAATGTCACCACTCTGCCTACGCGCTAAACTGAAGGCACCTGTTGCAGAAATGGCGCCAGGTGGCGAAGTGAGTTTACATGTCAACTAAAGAAGTATGGCTTTGGTTGTGTCAACGGGAGGCCTAGTGCGCAGGCTCGGTGAGTGGCGGTCACGAGCCGGGATCGATTAAGGTGAATACCGGTGCATGACGTAAGTGTGTGCAATGTGTAACATAAACCGTGAGTTTCCCACGGACTGGGCCTTCGCACGCTTGAGCCACATATTGTTATGAGCGTTGGGAACGGTTTGATAAGTCACGGAGGCCACACGGGCTGAAGAGATCAAACACAGTCTCGGCATTTAAATGTAAATTCAGAGATCTGATTTATTTGTAAAAATGGGTAATTTCCCAAATTCTTTTTTTCCGTCATGAAACAACAACGAATAAAACACAGCTTTGGTATTATAACAACTTTGTACAAAACTAAATCTTTTCATAAAAAGTACTTCATACATACATGTCTATAAATCTTCCATTGCATGTACAATCCTTTTTATCACTGACGTCCAAATGTTGGACGCAGAAAATAAAAATAGAAACGGTTGGCCATGTTCAACAAAGGCCACGGTGTTCCATAAAACGAAACAATACCAACTACAGAACCCCAGTTTCAAGTGTCTCTCCTCCTTTGGGGGGTCTGGGGGAACGGGCAGGCTCGAGCTACCACGGCCGCCAAACAGGCTCGTTGCTCTCCGACCCGGTGCTGACCCCGACCGGGCTGACCGCGCGCGGGACGTTGGCGAAAGAGGTCATGCCGTGGACCGGAGAGGCCGCGGTCGGTGCCGAGCTTCCGTGCACGGGGCTCGCGGTGATCGCCATGGGCACCCCCGTGTTCGCGTACAGGGGGATGACCGGGGCCGTGGCGGACGCGAAGGCCGGGTTGGGTATCAAAAAGGCGAACTGTCCGTCGTTCGCGGGCACCAACTGGAAGCCCCCGAAGACCTTGGGGGAGAGCGCCTCGGTGGGGCTGAGCGTGCAGCCCATGGAGCCCCCGCTGAGGGGCAGCGTGGAGGGGAGCTGCACGTGGAGGGGCTGCCCGAGATGCGCCGCCTGGCTGGGGAGCTGCTGGCCGGGGTAGTTCATGCCGATCATCTGGCCCATGCAGCCGGACAGGTGGTTGAGGAGCCGCGACCTCACTTCGGTGTTGACCCCCTCGGAGGTGGACAGGAAGCGCGTGACCTCGCTCATGCACTCGTTGAACCCCGCGCGGTACTTGCTGAGGACGGTGGCGTCGGCCGAAAGAGCTGCTGAAGGAGAGAACGAGAGATGATCAGTTGGTGACACGACTTTTTGATCGTGGTCCTGATGTAGTCGGAGTGCTTGGTTAGACCGGTATGAAGCGGTCTTGACTTGTTTTGATTTAAACATGGGCCTTTGAACCTACCGCTCATCTGGACGCGCTGCAGATTCCTCAAGTGCTTCACGGTCATCTCCAGAATATCGGCTTTCTCCAGCTTAGAATGTCTGGAGCTCTGTGAAAAACAACGAGGAAAAACAACCGTAAATATCATGACTTGAGTTCAGCACCATGAGATAAGGGTGTGAGCCGGTGGGAACCGGACAGGTTCGATGGTTATCGGACTTACATCTTTTTTCAGCGCGTCTAGAATGAGCGTCTTGAGTTGACCAAGGCTCTCGTTGATCCGCGCTCTGCGTCGCTTCTCCATGATCGGTTTGGATGACTGGAAAAGAAACAATAGTAAATTAATTCAAAGTCATTTTTATTTTTATAAACAATCCTCTGACTACGCGAGTGGTCAGAGGATTGTCATTTGCCCCAAATCCCAGCCGGATGCGAGTGATCCAGATGATAACTTGGTTTGATGGCGACCCCTTGGTTCAGATCTCAGGTCTTTACCTTCCTGTGCTCGCTAGCGTTCTTGGGTTTGTCCGGGTTGTGCGCTCCGGTGGCAGGGGAGCCCGCCATAGGGGACACCGTCTGCTTCTCCAGTGTGTCGGCAGGCATGATGGACAAATATGCCTTCTCGAATCACGAGAAAAAAAAATATATATCCTTCTCGAAAGCGACGACCGAAAATCTTATATTTTCACCAAGTGTCACCGAGAGTCAATGTTCAGATCAATCTCAAAGTGCGCGTGAACAAAAAATAAACCGGGAGATAGTCACGAAGGAGCGAGGGGAGAGCGCGTGTCCCGCCGATCTCACTTGTTATCACTGCGTTATTGGGCCGTGCTCCAAAGCTGCTGTTCCGCCGGGCGAGTCTGCTCAGCTGCCGACACACGCCGGCGGTACTTATAGATGGCTCGCATGCTCCCAGTTCGTGTGAAACCCTCTCTGCATTCTTTCCCACACTCGTCTCAGCCAATGGGCGCGCGGACTCACCCATTGGGCGCGGGGAAGCCCGCTGATTGGACAACACCCCCGCGGGCTGTCAGTCACGCGCTAGTCAATCAGCCCTGGAGGGACAAACAACAAAGCGGGCGAGTGCTCCCCGGCTGGCGGCGGAGTGATAAGGGAGTGAGGGAATGCGCTGCGTGTTGGCTTCCAACTTGTTCGTAGTTGGAAAAGTAGTCTCTCTCTCTCTCTCTCTCTCTCTCTCTCTCTCTCTCTCTCTCTCTCTCTCTCTCTCTCTCTCTCTCTTTTCGTCTTTGGCGGGCTTACTTCTTGCGAAAGTGGCGGGCGTTCTTCCAAGTTATTTGCCGTTTTAAAGAGAAACGATTAGGTCAGCTCTATATTCAGGTTAGTTAAAAGTGTTGTTTCGATCATTTCCGCTGAAGTTTGTGAATCCAGCTGGATCCCATACCACGACCTTAAAGTATAATTCACACACAAGGGGTCTGCATTTATTTTATGAGCATTTAATATTCTATGACAGATAAATCTGAAATACTAAAATATTAAAACCATTTAATGCCATTGAGTTGGGCACATAAATTCATACTCAGTAATTGGAAAAGATTGCAGAAGTCGTGTTTCATTATATAAAAAGCAACACATTCCCTTACTTATTTTAATCCAAATAACCTGTTGCGGCTCCACACAACGCACATCTGTAATGGCACGCGAGGCGGTTTGGAACAGCACGCAGGGAGCCAATGGCATGCGGCCACTTTATGCAAATAACACCGAGTCTGTTCCTATTGGCTGCGCGGACATCCCCATGTCAATCATTCCGGCACGGCAGCGTGGAGAGGGCGGGGGGAGAGGGCCGAGGGACTTGTGTCCCGCGTGCCGGTCGCGCTGTGTGCGCCTGCTCCGTTCAATCTGGTCCGCGCGGAGCACGTGCCCAAACCTTCAGATTACAGCCTTAAAACCAGAGGGCTGTTCATCTGCTCCGCGGTGAATCAAAACCAATTATGGTTTGATAAGCAAAATGGCTTTTTGAAAATCTGTTCACTGTTGAAAATTAGCGTAGGATTAAGAAGAACAGGCTAGAATACATGTGATGAATCTGAAGGCGATATTAACGTAACCAATTAAACTATGAGATTTAGAAAGACCAGATCCTCCATTTTGCACATTTAATGTGTAAAGGAGTTCTCTGCAGTTAGACTTATAATCACATCAAATCCAAATTGGGCAGAAGGTGATCAGGCGTTTTTTTTGTAAATGATAAATTATTTTAATTTAATTACTTTTTAAATTACCTAAAATGTTTGCGTTGTCACACACTGTGAATAGGAGTAGGGTTGTTTTTGAAATAAAAAAATACGCTGTGAAACTTTTAAAATAACAAATAATTCGTTTTGAAGGTGCTTCATCGTGCGGGCGCCCTGAACTGCGAGTTGTGTTTAGTGAGGGGGTCTCGGTTTGAATGAGTCGAGCGCCATCTACTGACGCATTTTAGAAACTATTCAATTTAAAGCAACAGAAACATATCCATACCCAGTGTGTCCATATCAATGAAAATAATCCCGTTTATAGCTATTTATCTAGCTTTCTAACTTTATGGATTCAAGTTCGTTTTTAAGCACAATCTAGACCCACTTACTTCAACGCCAGTCTTGCTAATAAAAAAATCACGGTCAAACAAATAAATAATCGTAACTATTTATTCTGGTAATTTAAGCATATACATTTAATTCATGACAAAATCGAAGAAGCATTGCAATAGAGCGACGGAAATGTATATCTACCGGTACACAAAGTTATTTTACAAAACATAACGTTTGAATGACCACGGGGTGGCAGACGTTGGCATAAATACAAGCATCACGTTAAACATACTTAAATATATCAGAAAGTCACCGTTAGACTATAATATATAGTCATATAGAACCATTAAAAAAAAAAAAAGACAAATCGGAATTGTTCGATACATTTTGTGTATCTAGCCAGTGTATCTATTTGTTCATCTTTGTCTAATGATGTTACGGTCGACATCGATGCTTCATCTCTAGCGAAAATCACAAGTAAAAACAATATCAATGAATCAATAATAAAACAAAACTCTAATCAGAATATATATTTAAAAAAGTAAGTTTTAACTTAACTTTTCCCCCTATCCTCCGTCAAATAACACAAATACCAAATGAAAGGAAACAAAACAAAACAAACGCAATTAGATAGCAATCATTTGCATTGCATGATACAAATCAAACAAACAAATAAACAACCCCACATCAGAACCCTAACCCTATTTCATTACAGTTGCAGCAACACAACAGCAACACAACAGAAACACAACAGCAACACAACCCGCCAAACTCTGTAACAAAACCTGATGCAAAGCTCCCGCTAAAGGTGGATTTCCCCCTGAGAGTGACGGAGGATTAGGGCTGCGCTGCGACTCATGGATGTAAGAGTAATCTAACTACCAGTGATCCGCAGAGGGGCCGCTCCATTGATTCGGCCCCATGTAATAAAAGTTTGTTAAGCCGCGCTCCAGTCCGGTCTCTAGTGGAGTAGGGGCCATTGTCCGGGGCCCCCGGTTCCCCCCGCCCCCCGGGGCCAGGGCCCTGTTTACCCAGGACCTCAGCGTCTCAAGGGCCAGCTGTGTGTGCCGGCCTCACACTGACTTTATTTGCTCTTGGATCCCAAATGATCCAGAGCTAATGCTGCACAAGCCTCAGAACAGGTTATACTGCAGCTACGGTTACACTCATAGAGACACACACATAGAGACACACACACACACACACGCACATAGAGACACACACACACACACACACACATAGCGACACACACACACACACTCATGGAGTCACACGCATAGAGACACACACACACACACATATAGAGACACACACATAGAGACACACACACACACACACATAGAGACACACACATAGAGACACATGCACACACACATAGAGACACAAACACATACACACACATAGAGACACACACACACACACACACACATATAGAGACACACACATAGAGACACATGCACTGTGACCCGGCACGGTGAGCGAACAACCTCCTTCCAAACAGGACACAACTTCGCTGGGCAAAAATCAAAAAGGCACGTTTTAATAACACAAAATCAAACAAAGTCTCTCACTAAAAAAACACAAAGAACGGAAAACCTGGGAGGAATCGACGGCCGTAGCCCAGTCTCTCCGGTCTCTCCTTGGCCGAGCCACATGGCTAAGAGAGCCCTGAACGAGTGGAGAAGCAGGCTATTGGAGCCTGCTTCTCCACCTGTTCCTCAGGTGGAGAAGCAGGCTATTGGAGCCTGCTTCTCCACCTGTTCCTCAGGTGCTCTGCATGTCCTTAATTGGCCCGGGCCGGGTTGCCACAGCACACACACATAGAGACAGACACACACACACACACACACACAGACACTCACATAGAGACACACATAGAGACACACACACACACACACACATAGAGACACACACATAGAGACAGACACAAACACACACAGACACTCACATAGAGACACACATAGAGACACACACACACACACACATAGAGACACACACATAGAGACAGACACACACACACACAGACACTCACATAGAGACACACACACACACACACACATAGAGACACACGTATAGAGACACATACGCACACACACAGAGACAGACACACACACACACACACACACACTCATATAGAGACACACACACACACACACACACACATAGACACACACATAGAGACACACACACAGAGACAGACACGCACACACACACACACACACACACACACACACACACTCACATAGAGACACACACACTCACATAGAGACACACACACATAGAGATTCACACACACACACACACACACAAACACTCAAACACACACAAACACACACAAACACTCACACACACACACACACACAGACACTCACATAGAGACATACACACGCACACACACACACACACATAGAGACACACATACGCGCCCCTCTGCCCCCCCTCACACACACAGCTGTAGGATTGAGGAGCGGGTGTTCAGTACCTCTGTGAGGTTGAGTGACACCTGTTGCAGTGATCCTGGGGAGCCCCTCCTCTCCACATCAAAGACCCTTGAGGGCCACCAGGCCACCTCCTCCTCCTCGCTCCTGCATTTCAAACGGCTCTGAGAGGGCAGGAACCCCTCTTCTGACCCAAGGTATTGGAGTGACTCCATCACTCCAGCGGCGGTAGGGCCACCGTCGAGGGGCGTGGCCGGCGGTGATGGCGGCGTCGTCCACGGCGACGGAGGCGGCGACCTCAAAGGACGGAGGCTGCACTCGACATTCAACCCCAAGACAATAAGAAGGAGCTGCTGCTTGACTCAGGTCTAGGAATCAGAGGGGGGGGCGGGGGCTCTGGGACAGACTCTGAAGAGGAGAGGACGCTCTCTGAGGAGGGACTAAAGCTGTGTTCAGATTCAGAGGAGCGCTCAGAGAGCTGCTCTGTTTGATGTCGGGCTGATGAGCTGCAGGTCAATTAGATTAGCATTAACTGGAGTCGCTGGACCCAGCCCCTGCAGCCCGTATATACACTGTCTCCGATCGCAGCCCAAAACGCTCCTGAATCCATCGCTGACCTCCGGACACGGAGCGCGGACGCAACGGCACCTTGAGGTGTGTTCTTCTGGATCACCTCTCAGACATGTTGGGGGATGAGCTTATGGCGTTTAGAGGTAGAGAGAGCGTTGATCTCAGTCTGCACGAAGGGTAAAGAGACGAGGAAAGGTTCCATAAAAACACTTTACCCCAGTTCGTTCTGTAAAGTGACGGTGTGATCAGATATCAAGGTTCCTCCCTGGGCTGGAGCCTCACTCACTGTTTGGTGTGAGTCAGCAGCTCAGAGGTACTTTACCGGTTTCTGCTGTATTCTAGGAGTTATTATAAATACATGAAGAGGTGCTCAAACCTTTAAAGGAAAGTGATTATGCAGAATACCACAATATGGGAGTTACTTGGAAATGTAACAATGTTCATCTTATCATGAAAAAACAAAGCAAAAATGCACCCGAGAACATATCTTCAGACTTCAGACAGATCTGACGGATGTTTTGGTGCCAGGTTGAGATACATAGTGGCGAGGGATTTCTCTGGCTAAGCAGGGGCCAGATGTATTAAGCTTCTTTGAACATATCTTTGTGGCTGGTATTAAAACATTTCCCCTGCTCACTCCCTCCCTTTGGGCTCGATGCTCTACCAGCATGAAGGGCTGTCGTAGCAGAGGTCAGAATTTGAATAAATTAATAGACATTTGGAAATATTTCTCAGGGCTTTCCAGCGCTGGGTGCCCTCTTTCAGAGCACTTCAAAGGCTCATGTTTGCCCCACAAACGTGAGAGAACGTGGTATTTCTCATGGACTTTGCATTTTTATTCTGCCCTAATCTGATTACACCCTCGGTTGTTCTCATACCTGCAGGGAAAAACCTCCAAGATCAATTATATTTGCCTCACTTTTCAAGCAGTTTGTTGTCATTTTGCCATCTGCGGGCCAGCATGTCCAGTACAATGTGTGTATTCACACAGCCCCCTTTGGCTTTCTGAACAGAGCGAGAGCCCCCTTTCTCCCGCTTCTTGGCCCAATTCAAGGCATTCTTCTCTCTTTTAAGTGGGCTGTTGATGAGGTTACTCTAATCAGATTAAGTCAACTCACATTGCTCTCTGCAGTTTGTTTTCCTTCCAAAGGCGTCCTGACATCTCCTATGCTTCCCTTTATCCTCCTCTTTGCACTTTTCATCCACCACTAACCCCCCACCCACCCAAAAAAATGCCTTTCAGCACAGAGTCCAATGGACTTCTTTATACACCACCGTTCCCCAATGATATAGGTTATTTAGAATGGGTCACTAGGCCGCAATACAGGGGAAGGCTGCTTTAAAGTCGCGCAGTGACGCATTGGGACATTTCACTGGTGTCCATGCAAAGAAGGCTGAACACCGCAGATTAAGAAAACACAAAGCTCTAAATCAAATTGTGGAAATTGCTGGAACCTTTAATTTGATTCTCAAATAAATGTTGTTTGGTTCTTGCATAAACTACAAGTCTAATGCAATCTGCACTGTTATCTGGGGCATGGGGACGAGACCAATGCTTTCAGGGCTGCTTGTTAACTAGTGCTTAAAGGAAATAAGTGATATGAAATAAGATTGTTGTTTTAGTTTGACTTAGCAAGACAGGGGGATATAGGGTTTAGAACAACTAGCAAAACATGCATGTGGTTCTTAAAAATAAAGGATTTTTTTGCATGATTCCAAACTGTCATCTGATTTAAATGAATTGGATGCACTTTTTGCTTTGAAATAAAAGGAAAATATAAATATATTATTAAAAAAAAAAGCATGCAAGACCCTTATAACTATATCAGTTATTAAAATGGTCTATTATGTATGGTCATGAATTAAAATAAAAAAAACATGTCATTGTCCAATTCACAAATTAAACCAAACCATTCTGTTGATGCTACAGGTCACAGTAACCATTTGCTCAACTTTGGATTTAAGTAAATCATTTGTTGTACAAACAGAAACATTAGGGTAATAATCCCTTAGAAGTACATGACATTAACATCTCCTCTTTGGCGGACACTTTTATCCCAAGCGACTAACAAGGGATGCTGAGAAAAAAATTTGATTAAATATTAGCATCTGCAAAATATTATTCACAAAATGTCACAAAGAATGCTGAAGAATCAATGTTTTGAAAAACAACCATAGGCCTATGCGAGTGCAGAAAACCTGTTTAAAGTCTTTACATTCAAACGAACACATGTAGAAATTAAAACTAGGTGGAACTCCAGTAAGTCCCTCCCATTAGAATGCCCTTATCAACCCTAATAAGGTGTGACGCCCCGTTAAGACCCCCACCTGGACGAAGAAGCATCTCTCTGAAGTTGTGTTGGCCAGTGTGCCGTAACTTGATTCCCTTACTAATAACAGGCTTACAGAGACAATGGGCACAATGAGGCCAGAGAGCCTCTTTTCATGTGACTTCAGAGGCCTCCCTAGGGAAAAGACACGGTCGCCCGCCGCCTGAAAGGAGGCCGGGGAGTCCCTTCAAACCCTGCGTCCGAGGGGCTGTCCTCCATGATTACATTACGGCCAATCAGTGGCTGCTTTGGTCTGCGTGGCTGTACGTCGCGGGCACACCGGAGTGCCTCATTCATATCGCTGGCGGGATGTGTTATGACAGATACGGAGCTCGCGGCTGTGATGGAGTATGTCTGGGCTTTATGCTACCAGCCCCCCCCATCATCTCCCATTCCTTCCCCCTCCCCTTCCAAGCGTTCCTGAGGTTGAAACCGAGGGTGGGCTTAGACATGGAGGGACTTGGTAAAGACGGAATATGGCTATTGTAAGAGAAACACAAGCGCTGAAAAGAGCGCTGGGGAGGGGAAGTGGAAGCAGTTCAAACCCTCGAACAAAGGGAGATTCGTTTGTCTCCACTTTGTGAACCATCATTTATTATGCAGTAGGGACTGAGGTTTTTACATTCCGATACTCAGATACCTTGTTAGAGTGGTGAGGGCCAAGTGCAAACAACCAAATGTGCAAAAACAAGGGGCTTCCAAATAGTTGAATCACCCAAACGATTAGATACCAAAAGCTGATTCTGTCCAGTGTCATCGGCCCAGTGGGAACACCGTTGTTGGGTTGGATTTCTGTCAACATGCAAAGGGAGTTGAGCGAGCATTTGGAGGGGTTTGGACAAGGGATCAAACATGGAGACAAGGCGGTAAACACATTAGCATTTTGATAGTGTCAAAACTGCAATGATTCAAATTCTTTATCGTCAAAAGATTTATTTTTGTCTCTACTCTATTTTTCTTGAAACCCAATGAATTGATATTTATATTGCATCCACTTTATGACCGAATTTTTATTCTGACTTGATTCTTTACTTTTTTAATAAGCTTCACTTTTTTAAAGTTATTTTTTACATGCTCATCATAATAGTTGGTGGTACTGGTTTAAAAGAATGAGGAAAAATGTTGGTTAAAGCTATTGCACCTCTTCAATGAAAAGGCTTAACGAGTGAACAGGATTAATGCTGTAAAGGTTGTGGGAGAGTAGAGGACAGATAAAGGAGGAAATGTTTGTTTTCTCTCGCCTTTTTCACTTGATTTGTGTTTGTGTCGAATGCATTTCAGCCTAGACCAAAAAACACAAATGGAGGACAGAAGTTCTCACAAGCTGTGGCGAATGCTGTCCGGTAAGTCAAACAGTCGAACACAGAGAAAGAAAAAGGGCGCATTCGTCACTGCATTAAGTTGCTGAATGCGACCCTTAAACCACGGTATAAAGAACCTCTCCACTAACTCTTCACAAGTCAAATTATTTAAATGGTGGACGTTTTGTCAATTGGTGATGATGAACTGAGCCCATCACATCCCGTGGAAGATGTCACGGCAGTCTGATCGTGGAACTAAGTGGAAAATCTCACAAACTAATATTAGACAAAAGGCCAATTTTGAGGGGTTTTCCTCTTTGAGAGCCGTTTTAAAAGGTACCATTGATCTTTTTGTCCCATTTAGCTGGATGAAGAAATGCCTCGCTCTCGATCTCAATCTCTCTTTCTTGGTTCCTAGGTCCTCTGGAGCCCCAAAAAAATGACTCCTTTTGTCGGGAGGCAAAATCAATGCAAATTAATCCTTTATGCATTTCCCTGTGAATAATTTGAGCCTTTTGCACTTTTTGTTTGGGGGCAGACTAAGCTAAACAAAAAAAATCATAAGAAAGGTAGAGAATGCGAGCGATATCGGCCGGGGAAGGGAGAGGTGACCCCTCTTCTGGGGGACAAAGGGCCCTTTATGACGCAGCGCCCTTCCACGAGGCATGGGTACTCCGCTATGACTGCCCAGCCCGGCAGGGGGGCCTGCACGTGCGAGGTGGAGCCCCTGCAAACCAGACTTCCATTTACTAGCATGGAGGAAGCGGTTAGCTAGCGAGCGCCTCTTGAGAGCTAACCCCGCTCAGGCTCTCCAGCCGCGAGTCGTTCTATCAGATTGTGTTTATGCATGTTTTGTACTTTTACGTACTCCTTTTGCATCTCTTTTTTTATTGATCTTGCTGTCCTGTAGGCCTACTTTCTGCTTACATGTCCGATTTCCAGTGTTGGAGCTGTAAAGTAGTATCATCATTCCCATAGCAATACACCTTGCGGGGGGTTGAGCGAAACATGCATAGTGCTACGCTCTTTTTTCACTGCACTATGGACAGACAAATGCTTTGAATGGGAACGAATTTACCCCTCCAATGTGGAACAATCCACTTGGTCGGTGCTGAGCAAGGAAAAGTGGCAGAGTTTACAAGAGGTTAAAGTGAACGAATGGACTGAATAAAGTCTTTGGATGATACGCTCAGACCAGACTTCAACCACCAACAAGCCGTTCGTTCTCAGCCCTCCCCCGGTGGTAGAGATAAACACAGTTCA
>NC_136941.1:142193-143780 GCF_949987615.1 Pollachius pollachius
GTCGGGATGAGCCCCCGCACAAAGGAACAGGACGTTATGGCTGTTGGAGCCGAGGGGGGGCGGAATGAAAGAGGTCAGGCTCAGGACGCTGGCCTGTACCCGGGAGGACAGTTCTGATGCTGGGAGGGGGACCCCCACATACCTGGCTGGAGTGGGGCAGCCTCTCCACAGACAGAGGGGGGGGGGGCAGAGAGACTGACCCCGCCATCCGGCTGATTTTAGGGAGTCAGTTAATACCTTTTGCCTCCCCTCCCAGAGAGGGTCTGCTGTCCTTGTATTCATTATGCGCCGTTCTTTAATTATGAGCCCTGGAAACGGTCGCTACACAGTGGCCAGCGGCAGGCTGTCGGGCCGGGGGGCACGCCCGGACCAGGAGCTTCAGGTCGGAGGGGGCTGAGGTTCAGAGGACCGACGCTGGCCGTGGGAATAGGCCATTGATCCGTTCTGATCATTGCCAATTAATAGGGGCTGACAAATTGTAGGCAAAGATTGATAACCTTAAAATAAAAGCAATGTCATATATGATCACGAAAAGAAATATTTGTGAAAAAAAAAATAGAAGCGGGATATACAGATATTGTACGTAGAAGATACTTCTGCTTAATAGGCTACATAAGCATAACAACAAAACAGGAAGTAGGTTGAGGAAAAAAACTGGTTTAAGTTCACAGTTTTTAGTGAGCTTTGTTGGTCACGTGTTTTTAAAATACCATGAAACACTAACGCTCTCCTGCCCTGACACAAAGAAACCACCATCCTAAACACAGCAACAACACTGACCAACTACACTGCTTTTTTCACACAATGCACTCATATGTACACAATCTTAACACAATATTCCCTGTACAACAGCGATGTGAATGTGAGTCGTGGTGTGTGATTCAATGCTCCCCTATCGCATTTTAGATGAACGGATAGAAAGCAGACCTGTGTGGTTGAAAGGATCTTTGAGGACGTTTTGGCTTTCTTTTCAGCCAGAAACGGGGAGATATTATGGTAGTTCTGTGCCAATAATTCTTTCTGCTGTCCTTCCATTCCTTTGCAGCTGTCTGTGACCCATTGAGGGAAGTAGCTAATGTTTAAACTAACAGGCTATTTCATAGCATGTATATTATCATTAACATCATTAGCCTACATTTTAGAGTTTACCTGATTACTGTCTCTATTTATTTAAGGTCACTTTTCTGTCACAAATTCTTTAACGCCACTCCAATGTAAACGTTATAGCGAAGGACTTGAAACCGAAATGATGAGTAGAAAGGTGTGAATAATTTATCAAGCACTGATTTGCATCTGTTTATCGTGGAGCTTACATCTTGTTAGAGTTTAGTTTGATGTTTGCGCTCTTCAACTCATCCTACCCCACCGCCATGGTACCGTAGGCAGGCGTGGTCCAGCCACCAGCCTTTAAGGTGTAGTGCCACCTACTGGTCGTGCAACCACACAACACAGATAACTTCAAGAAGGCTACTCACGGATAGAGCATGGATAAAATAAATGTAACCCGGTTTCAGATTACGGTTGATAAATACTTGCCTACTTTTAAAGTAAGAGGTATTTACTCTTTAAACAAGAAACCAACCGCAT
>NC_136941.1:143980-151480 GCF_949987615.1 Pollachius pollachius
GCCAGCTAGCTTCTAGTATCCGAGACGGGAAGGAGGGAAATACGCTGATACTGGAAAATAGAGACAGAAGAGAGAGACAGAAAACACCTTTGAGAGGTCAGATATATTTGAAACTGCCGCCCGTTAATAAACAAGCTGCCGGGAATGGGCGACCCACTGGATTCACAGGGTTCTTACCCGCTCCATGTTTTAAAGAACCTCTTTGGTGACGGGGGGCTTTGTGTGATTGGGGAGCATGTAGCGGGGGCCGGCCGCATTGAGCCCCAGACAGATATTGAAGTGACCCCCACCCTCCTCACTCCTGTACTCCTGGCACACACTGGCCGCTGAAACAAAGACAAGAGCAGAGGAGAAATCAGATGGCTTAATTGTTCCTCCCACAATTAGGCCATCACTCAAGCGAACATTAAGCGGTCCGGCCAGAGCTGGGGGGGGGGGGGGGGCCGCCGAAGAATGGGATGAAAGGAGAGGGCACTAAAACACCTACTGGGCGAGGGAGAGAGGGAGGGGGGAGGCGGGAGAAGGGCCCCTATTGCTATTGAGGGAGGGCCTGGTCAGCAGCCAAAGGAGAAGGGAGCAGTTTTACAATACTGTACAATGCTGCTCCGCACCGTGAAGCGGTGTGGAGGACGGGGCCAGTGGCCCCCGTCCCCGAGGACCTGGCCCCCCCCGCGGCCCGGCCCTTTCAGCCCATATGGTTCCGGGCCGCGTGCAGGATGCTGGCCTGGCCCCGGCCACGTGCTCCCCATCAGGACACCCCCGGCTGCTCCAGGCTGACCACTCCACCACCGGGGGGGGGGGCTCGGTGGGGTCTCCCTGGTTACACGGCCGAGGTACGCAAGGATCCAGGGCCGAGGGTCTCTGAGGAGATTAGGGGAAGGAAGTACTTTTGCGAGGCTTGAAATCCCAATTTAGTTTGGATTTAGGTGCAGGGGAGTAACGTAGGAGAGAGTACCCGGGGGGGGGAGGAAAGGTTGGGAACAGGTGCCAATATATTAAATTAAAATGATTATTTGCTGGAATATGCACACACTTTTTGGGCCAAAACCTTTTTTTGATCATACCAATATGAAGATATGCTCTGACTCAAAATACACAAAACATAACTACAAAAGAGAAAGATAGAAAAAGAGATATGTTGACTATGAATTACACAATATACGTAAAACAACTTTCGGGTGCTTAACTTATCATACAACTGCACAAACAAAAATGTTTGGAGCAAACATCCGACGGTTCTCGTGTTGGCTGAAACGGTGGTGTGATGCAGCCTCGGCTGTCTGCCTCCCTCCTGGACCCTCCTGGACCCTCCTGGACCCTCCTGCACCCTCCTGGACCCTCCTGGACCCTCCTGGACCCTCCTGCACCCTCCTGCACCCTCCTGCACCCTCCTGGACCCTCCTGGACCCTCCTGGACCCTCCTTTACCCTCCTGGACCCTCCTGGACCCTCCTGCACCCTCCTGGACCCTCCTGCACCCTCCTGGACCCTCCTGCACCCTCCTGGACCCTCCTGGACCCTCCTGGACCCTCCTGGACCCTCCTGCACCCTCCTGCACCCTCCTGCACCCTCCTGGACCCGGACGTCCCCTCAGCCTGCTGGTAGTCTGCTCCCCATGGAGCGCTGGGTTTCCTCCAGCGCTCCATGGGGTCCATCTGAGCCGTATGTCTCGGCGCGCCGGCCTTTCTAAGGAGGTCTGTTCCCCCTTCCTGTAGCAGATGCCCTCGGCCCGCTACTGAGACGTCTCTCAATCCCTTGCATCACACAAGTTGTTTGTTGTGTTCCACCTCGCGTGCGACAACAACAACTCCCGGGTCCACCCCGGACAAAGGGCCCGGATGATAGACGGCCGGGCAGCTGCCTGCATGCAAATGAAGTGACCTGCCTTAACTGCTGACCGTCCTTAACCAGACCCCCCCCCCCAAGAAAAGAAGGCAGGGACAGGAGGGGAGGGGGGGAGCAGGGGGGGTCGGGCAGGGGGGTAAGCCGGCGACAAAGAGAGAAGAGAAGTGGGGGTGGGACGGGGAGGGGCGCAGCCCGACCGGAGGGGAATCTTAACAAGTGTTTACCCCTCATTCTGCGGCCAAGCTGTGGTGCTGTAACCCAGCGTAGCCAAAGGCTGCGGCTCATCCCGGGAGAAAGGCGCTCAGCCCGCGGGTCAGAGGTCACTAACTCTGCCTTTGTGTCTGACAGGGCCAGCACACTCCAGCTTCTCTCCAGCTTTCAAAGGCCTGTGACGGGGGGGACGGATCGGCCGGGGACACTGGGTCAGGGACGGGGGCTTTATGGTAGTGGGCCGAGGGAGAGTCGGGCCCCAAAAGGGTTAAATGAAGAGCGAAAGGGCCCTTCTGTCCAATTACCGAGGGACAAATGCTGGGTGTGACCCGGCGGGGTCGGAGGTCAGGGGAACGTTGCGGCGGCACACTCTGGCTCTTTGTGGTCCCAGGAGATGAACCTCCACTGTGTTTATCGGATGACTCGCTGACCAATAGCCACGGTATAAATAATTTGCGGGCTTTGTACCAAGCCACTTAGCAGAATGAATTTATAGGAGCAAAGGCTGCGGCAGGTCAAACTATTTAACACATTGCTTTGGTCCGGGTCGGCGTTGGGAACCATTAACCAACAGAAGATTTATGTTGGACGCCAATTATCACATTCTTCTGAGGTGGAACGCCGCTTCCTCAAAGATTGGCTTAAATTAATGATAAACTAAATACACTCACTCAATACACACACTAAATACACACACTTAACTGGCATACACACATACATGGGCACCCATAAACACATTCACGTGCACTTTGCAGTAAGACCACCATTTCTTTAATGAGAAGATGCTTTGGCCCAAAGCGACTGACAGTGAGTGGAGGGTTTGGACACGTTGATCAATTTAAGGAGGCCTGTAAAGACAACCTGCTCTATCCTGCCCTATATACAATCATACACATACATGCACATGTTCATATATGCACTCAAACATACTGTCTATACATCCATTTATAGATTCATACATTCATACATTCATACACAAATACATGCATAGATATATTCATGGGCCAAACAATCACATGGACACTTGTGTGTGTGTGTGTCTAATGTATGAGAACACACACACAAGTTTCCATGTGTGTGTGTGTGTGTGTTTTGACACACAAACACGCAAACACAAACAAACACACACACACACACACACACACACACACACACACACACACACACTGTGGCAACCCGGCCCGGGCCAATTAAGGACATGCAGAGCACCTGAGGAAAAGGGGGAGAAGCAGGCTCCAATAGCCTGCTTCTCCACCTGAGGAACAGGTGGAGAAGCAGGCTCCAATAGCCTGCTTCTCCACTCGTTCAGGGCTCTCTTAGCCATGTGGCTCGGCCAAGGAGGGACCGGAGGGACTGGGCTACGGCCGTCGATTCCTCCCAGGTTTTCCGTTCTTTGTGTTTTTCCAGTGGGAGACTTTGTTTGATTTTGGAATAAAACGTGCCTTTTTGGTTTTTGCCCAGAGAAGTTGTGTCCTGTTTGGGAGGAGGTTGTTCGCTCACCGTGCCGGGTTACCACAACACACACACACACACACACACACACACACACACTTGTGTCTTTATGTACAGACACCAGCACATCCACACACAGCTCCAGGATCAAGAGGCTTGAGTCCGGCCCTCCGGCTACTGGCTCCTCAGACCAGTTCCAGTGGCTGGAGGCTCCTCAGACCAGTTCCAGTGGCTGGAGGCTCCTCAGACCAGTTCCAGTGGCTGGAGGCTCCTCAGACCAGTTCCAGTGGCTGGAGGCTCCTCAGACCAGTTCCAGTGGCTGGAGGCTCCTTAGACCAGTTCCAGTGGCTGGAGGCTCCTCAGACCAGTTCCAGTGGCTGGAGGCTCCTTAGACCAGTTCCAGTTCCAGTGGCTGGAGGCTCCTCAGACCAGTTCCAGTGGCTGGAGGCTCGTCAGACCAGTTCCAGTGGCTGGAGGCTCCTCAGACCAGTTCCAGTGGCTGGAGGCTCCTTAGACCAGTTCCAGTGGCTGGAGGCTCCTCAGACCAGTTCCAGTGGCTGGAGGCTCCTTAGACCAGTTCCAGTTCCAGTGGCTGGAGGCTCCTCAGACCAGTTCCAGTGGCTGGAGGCTCCTCAGACCAGTTCCAGTGGCTGGAGGCTCCTCAGACCAGTTCCAGTGGCTGGAGGCTCCTCAGACCAGTAGCCGGCGGCGGCGGCGGGGTTGACCCAGAGTCCCGGAGATGCCGGGATTAAACTGTGCCGGAACTACGAGCCCAGGGGCCGGTAGGGATTAGCTCCACTTTAATCAGCCACCCCTTGTTATGTCGGGTTAACAAGGTGCAGCCATTCCAGATGGGTCAACTGTTCTGCTAGTTCAGTCTTCAGTGGGGCTGTGAGGAGACGAGGAGGTGGTGCAGGAGGTGGGGGTGAGGTGAGGCGTTGTGGGGGGGGGGTCTTAGTGGCCGGGTTTCCCCTCGCTCGACTCGATGTTACTCCCTTTATTCTTTCAGCTGGGATGTCATTGTTTTTATTTTGTCCTTTACTCCTGAAGTAATTGCTTATTGCCATCACTATGTTTTACTGTAAATTACATTTTTATAATTTAGACATTTTTGATTCTACATTTATTTGCAGATGTTTGAGACGCTATCCAATAATAACAAGCCATCGTTAGGAGGTGAGAGGTGACCCAGGGATGTTTAAACGCCTCCCGTCCATCCCAGGAGCCACTCTTTATTGGACGATAGCAGCGTCCCAGCATCGGCTCAGGCCCGTATTTAGCGTCCCATGTGGCTCCGCTCTGGGACCGTAATGAGCTTTGAAACGACAACAGGAGGGATACCCTGTTGTTATAAAGAACCTTATGAATAAATGCAGAGTCGGGGGCTGGGGTCAGGGCCCTAGCAACCACCGCCAAATCTCCCCCCAAATCCAGGAATGAAGCGGAGAGAACAATCCTTCAAAGCTGCAGAAGCAGCAGCCCGGAACACGCTGAGGGACCTCAGGAACCTCCCAATCCCTTCCTCTGTGCAATCCATTTAGCATGGCTCTGCCACACTTTACCAGCGGGGGGCGCGGCTGGCAGGGCCCGGGGCCCCCGGGGGCCGGGGCCCGCACCCGGGGTCTGGGTGAGTGTGTGTGCGTGTGTGTGTGTTTAGGCGTGTGTGTACGTGCGTGCGTGCTTGCGTGTGTGTTTGTGTGTGTGCGCGCGTGCGCGTGTGTGTGTGTGTGTGTGTGTGTGTGTGTGTGTGTGCGTGTGTGTGTGAGTGGGGGGGCTTTTATCTGCTTGCTGTGTAGTTTCTCTGCTGTGTTTGTGCATGGCTATGTTGTTTTGTGTGTGTATATGATTGTATTGTGTGCTTGTGTGTGTGCACGCATATGTGCATGTATTTATGTATTCTTGTATTATGTGTGCTCGCGCATATGTCTGTTTATATGTGTGTACACGTGCGTGTGTGTGTGTGTGTTTGTGTGTGGATGTGTGTGCGTGTGTGTGTGTCTGTTTGTATTGTTATAGTGTGTGTGTGTGTGTGTGTGTGTGTGTGTGCGTGTGTGTGTGTGTGTGTGCGTGTGTGTGTGTGTGTGTGCGTGTGTGTGTGTGTGTGCGTGTGTGTGTGTGTGTGCGTGTGTGTGTGTGTGTGTGTGTGCGCCAGCGCGCGTGCTTGCACACACCGCTGGAGGATTTGGTCTCTCTTTGGGGCCCTTCTCTGCGGGGCCCCAGCCCCTCATGAGCAGCCCTAAGCCTGTTGGACACACAGCGGAGGCCCCTGGGGGCCCCTGGGGGCCCTGCAGGGCCTGAGCCCAGATCCCCCCGGCTTACAGGCCCTTAGAGGGACCGGGATGACTTTTAATCACTGATCGGGGGCCAAGTCTGCAGCTGGAGGCCCCCAGGGGCCCGGACTGCGGCCAGGCCCCAAGGTCACAGCCCAGCCCCGGCCCGCCGCCGCCCGGAGGAAGCCCCCAGCGCGGCACGAGGGGTACGCTGGTGACCCCTGACCCCCATGGCCCTCCTGCTCACGGTAAACACTGATTAAACACCGCGGCACGACCGGCCCCAGGCCCGGGGCCCCTGGGGGCCCCGGGCCTGGGAGTGAACGCTGAGCTGTTGATGCAGACTACGGATCAACAGCTAACTACTGTAATATAGAACCACTTTAATGGAGGTTTGTGTTTCGGAGAATAGTGCGTTTGTGTTGTGTTTTGGGGAATAGTGCGTTTGTGTTGTGCTTTGGAGAATAGTGCGTTTGTGTTGTGTTTCGGAGGATAGTGCGTTTTGTTGCAGACGTGTTGTCGGGTTAACCGCGGCGCGTTGTGCGTTTGATGTGAAGCTCGGCCTTCACAGCTCCATGTCTCCCAGACTCCAGGCCGACGCGGAGCTGGGGGGGGATTACGGCTAACACCCCACCTCCGCCTCCACCTTTGACCCGCTCCACCCTCCTCCCACGCCAACAGGACCCCACAACGGAGCACTCGGATACGCACACATTCCTGCCACCTGCGAGAGACCCCTTCACCCTGCCCTCCACCCGGACCCCCATCTCCACCACCCAACTCCCCCGCCCCGTCAGCCCCGAGGATTACCCACCTCCCCCCGCCACAACCTCTGCGTAAACCCCCCCCCTCCCTCATTCCAGCACCATTATCATATTTGATCCACCGCTCTTCTCCACCCATCGCTCATACCTCCACCCCCCCCCCCCGCTCTCACACACCGCAGACAGGAGGGTGGAAGGGCTTTCACCGGGGGAACAATCTGCCAGTGAGCCGAAGAATGAGCGGCCACTCAATTAAGATCTGTCCATTGAGGCTCAGCGCCGGGCCCCTGCCAAGGAATGGGGTCCCCTGAATAGAGCGTGGCCCTTCATGAAATATTAAAGAGACGGCGCATTTCCCACAATATTTGTACACCTCCCTTTGTGGGGGTTTCTCCTCCATTGAGCCTGAAACTGTTAACACATCCGCTCTGTACCCCACTAAAGGGCCTCGCCACGGCCCCGGCATCAAGCGCACCCGTCTGGGCGGAGCAGAGACGCATTACACCACCACCGACCACCGACCACTGCTACTGCTGCCACCTCCACCCACTGCTACTGCTGCCTCCTCCACCCACTGCTACTGCTGCCTCCTCCACCCACTGCTACTGCTGCCTCCTCCACCCACTGCTACTGCTGCCTCCTCCACCCACTGCTACTGCTGCCTCCTCCACCCACTGCTACTGCTGCCTCCTCCACCCACTGCTACTGCTGCCTCCTCCACCCACTGCTACTGCTGCCTCCTCCACCCACTGCTACTGCTGCCTCCTCCACCCACTGCTACTGCTGCCTCCTCCACCCACTGCTACTGCTGCCACCTCCACCCACTGCTACTGCTGCCTCCTCCACCCACTGCTACTGCTGCCTCCTCCACCCACTGCTACTGCTGCCACCTCCACCCACTGCTACTGCTGCCACCTCCACCCACTGCTACTGCTGCCTCCTCCACCCACTGCTACTGCT
>NC_136941.1:158980-183980 GCF_949987615.1 Pollachius pollachius
CGCTCCTGGCTGGACTCCCTGCCTCAGCGATTAAACCCTTGCAGCGCATCCAGAATGCGGCAGCGCGCCTCGTGTTCAACCTACCAAAGTTCTCACATGTAACCCCCCTCTTCCGAGACCTCCACTGGCTCCCTGTAATAGCTCGCATCAGATTCAAGATGATGGTACTGGCATACAAGGCAGTCGATGGAACTGCCCCTGCCTACCTTCAAGCATTAGTAAAGCCACACACCCCAGCTCGATCCCTCCGCTCAACTACCTCAGCTGGACGTCTGGTACCGCCATCGCTAAGAGCAACCAAAGGTCGATCAGCAAAGTCACAACTTTTCTCTGTTTTGGGACCTCGGTGGTGGAACGAGCTCCCTACCGAAGTCAGGACCGCAGAGTCGCTCACCAGCTTCCGCAAAAGACTCAAAACTCACCTGTTCAGAGTTCATCTCGACTCTGCATAGAAACCAATGCACAGCCACCATTGAATGTTGTACGTCCTGGCACTTGTACATTACACTTATTCAAGGTACTTAATTGTGTAGCATCTACAGTAGCTGCTGTCGCTGCTTTACACGGGGAATGGGTTAGCCTAGCGATTGTAATACTTGGTTCTATGAACGTCTTTACTGTACCGACAGCGATATATTGTTTCACTTCTTATGACAAATGTACTTATTGCAACAAATGCACTTATTGTAAGTCGCTTTGGATAAAAGCGTCTGCTAAATGCCCTAAATGTAAATGTAAATGTAACATTTAGGATTTCGAAACATTTATTGTGGCACTTTATGTGTCAGAAAAAACGATTGATTATTACACACACATACTTAATCAACTGAAAAAGCGTCTTCATGAAGTATGAATGTTAACAAGGACAGACTAACAAAAGTGCAGCAGGCCGTTTAGTCCCCACGTTGTTGAAGGTTATTTTGACATCTAACCGCAGGGGGGCGCTCGGTGATCCAAACACACACCGCCCTCCATAACGCTGGTAACTATTGACCCGAGTCGAGGAACTCAACGTGGACTGAGCGTGCAGCAGGTGACATGTGCCAAATAACCTGAGTAACCAGCTTTGATTAGCCGTGAAGGCATCGTGTGTCGACATGAACAGTGGACAATTGATCTTATCCTGAAGGGATCTAACTGTAAAAACATGAACTAGCCCAAAGAACCATGACAGTTAAACGATGTTGCACCTGCAAAACAGAAGGAGGCAAATTGCGAATCTATGTAAAAGAGGAAGGTACAGGGATTGTGTGACAGTGATGACAACAAGTTAACGCAACAAGAGTGAATCTTTATCCTAACCTGAAACTATGAATTCAAGCACCGGCAGCATGTGCATATACCATTAGGCTACTCAGTTACACACCAACGATCTGTCAGTCAACAGGCTACGGTCTATCAAATGAAAAAACATGCTAATGCAATTCATAATCTGTCTCACTCAACATTAAGAGCTGTTTAACAAGGATGTTTGTTCTTCTCTATCAAGATGCCAGACGTTCCAGACTCTAACCAGCTGCCAAAATACACCTTTCTGCCTGCCCTGGGAGAGCTGTTGGTGAATGTGACACCTCAGTCCTCAGTCTCAGCTCTACAGAAATATCAGCCCACAGTTGGTCATGTTGCTGAGTGAAGGCTGCAGTGAGTATCAACCACGGCCATCTCTATGAGCCGACGCCTTGTGAAACAACTGTCAACAACAAAAAGATATCGCTGCATTGATAACTTTTAGCCTACCGACATCTAAACTTAGTTATCAAGCACACACTTGTATCCAAAGTGACTCTCAGGCACACACACACACACACACACACACACACTTAAACTCCTGGACAGAGTGCAGATTTGCTATGGCCTTACGAGGCGGCCATCTTGGTTCCATCATGGTTGTAAACTAGCTGTGCGGGGGAATTGAATGCTGAATGATGCGTTCAGCTCTACACCCAGCTAGCTTTAAGTACCAAGATGAAACCAAGATGGCCGCTCCACATGAATAAGGCCGCTGGGTCCTCTTCCTCTGGCAGAAGAGGTCCTCCCTGTAACTGGAGCCTGTTGCGGCCGAGGGCTGGAAGCCGGGTGATAGGCCTCTGAAGAATAAGTCCGGCCTCCGACGCTCCCGGCTTCCTCGGTCAAATGTCTATGGGAAACAACATGGGGTTTTAGAATGATCGTATAACAAACTCTGTAGGTAGCGAAGAAGTTAAAGCTGCGTCATGTTTTGAACTGAACACTTTTTCCATCTATACTGTTTTTTTGGATTGTCGGTGCCGTTAAATTAGTAAACGATTATTAAAGCTACTTTAACGGCACCGACAATCCAAAAACCCAGTCGAAACTAGATGGAAAAAGTGTTTGGGACTTATTCTTCAGAGGTCTATCCCTTGGAGGAGTGTGGAGGCGGCGTTAGGGTCCGCCCACACGGCTGTCATGTGGAACCCGGGACGCGGGGCAGGGCGCGGGTCAACTGCTCTGAACAATCCCGTCTCTCGTCACCTGGGAGGCGCCACGCCTACAGCAGGACCGCTAAGACAAGACCAGACACTTCACTGTCTTTACCATAAGCACATCATAGACCGCAACGGCCGAAGGTGACTAAATAATCTCCAAATTATATATTACCCAACTCATTATCATAACGAATGCTTAAGAAGCTTTTCTTTGGTATAATTATTTTGCTATTTTCAATAACATTTTACAATCAATTAATTATTAAATTGTACTTTTTTCTTTAGAAATCAGCGACAGTGAGGTCGATTTCATGAAAAGGAATTGATAGACTTCCTCTGATCTGTCTGCTCTTCTGACAACGTCACATCTAGAGTCCCGTCACTATATGGCGTCGTGGGTGAGGTAAGGAGTAGAGAGAGAGATGGGGGGGGGGGTGCTGTCTCATCATCGTTGATTTGAGTTTGTCTGAGACGTAGTACGGAAAGAACCACAATGCCCCCAGAACAGGACAGTGCCATGTATCTGTGTAGACGGCAGAGGGGCAGAGGGTTTATACAGTAGGTCTTCTTTCTCACTCTTCCCAGTGAGCCGGTGGTCCGGGGAAGACCAGCTGGAAACGTTTTCTTGTTCCACCAGACAGAGCTTTCATAGAACACCCTCCAGTCCACAGTCTCAGGGGTAAAACTTAATACAAAGGGAACGCTTGCTCGGCCGTGCTGTAAGGGAAGTGACGGCCTTTAGAGGCCGGGGGGAGGAGGGGGAGTAACACCGATCCGCCCCCAATGATAGCTGTATCATGTGACCACAGAGGAAGCCCTTTACCGTACTAAGGCTCCGCCCTCCCATGTCTTCACCTATGTCCCGCCCCCTACACCTGCAGCCACAAGGCATGGAGTCACCTGACCTGTAGAGAGGGGGGGAGGGAGAGCGGGAGAGAGGGGGAGGGGTTATAAAGAGGGGGAGGGGTTATAGAGAGGGGGAGGGGTTATAGAGAGGGGGAGGGGTTCTAGAGAGAGCGGTTCTAGAGAGAGGTTATAGAGAGGGGGAGGGGTTCTAGAGAGAGAGAGAGGTTATAGAGAGAGAGAGAGGTTCTAGAGAGGGGGAGAGGTTATAGAGAAGGAGAGAGGTTCTGGAAGGGGAGAGGGATTCTGGAGAGCGAGGGGTTCTAGAGAGGGGGAGGGGTTCTAGAGAGAGAGAGGTTCTAGAGAGGGGGAGGGGTTCTAGAGAGAGAGAGGGGTTCTTGAGAAGGAGAGAGGTTCTGGAGAGCGAGGGGTTCTATAGAGGGGGAGAGGTTCTAGAGAGGGGGAGGGGTTCTAGAGAGGGGGAGGGGTTCTAGAGAGAGAGAGGTTCTAGAGAGGGGGAGGTGTTCTATAGAGGGGGAGAGGTTCTAGAGAGGGGGAGAGGTTCTAGAGAAGGAGAGAGGTTCTGAAGAGCGAGGGGTTCTAGAGCGGTGCTTGAGAAGGAAAGGTTATAGAGAGAGAAGATGATGTGAAATAATGATTTTAAGTTTTTCCTAGAAAAGGGTCTTAAATGCTTTTTTAATAATTCAAATGTCAAGTTTTTTTATATTGATACTTCACAATATTGGATCTCATTAACCAATCTTCCTTCCCTCCCTCCTTTATTATAGGACCAAAAGAGACTCTCTCCCTCAGTTCCAACGTGGAGAAGCTCTGGACGTTGCAACATTCCTCCATCGTTGCTACCTGCTCTATTAGAGGAAAACAAATCGCTGGGTTAAGAGAAACGACAAGCAACAGCAGTTAATGAACTTGCTGTCATATATCATAATCATGCTTAAAATGAAAATGAAAGCCGACAATGTGGAAAGACGTTATTAACATAATGCAATTCAGGTGAAAACTCAAAAGCTGGTGTTAATTAATATTGTTTGCTATGGATTGCTGCTCTCACACCTGGCTTTTACACTTTAAGATAATTGATGAGATGTCCAAGTCTAACGTAGGGAAACCCCTTGACCCAACATCACACATCATAAAATAATAAATATATTTGATTAGAGCAAACCGTATTCGACCCCGGAAACCACGGTAGCAGTCTTATCAACACGCTCATCTCTACTTCCTCCCACAGATATAAAACCAGAGCAACCAGTCCACTGTCTCTTATCCGGCACGCTCGGCCACTGAACACCAGTCCCTGAAACGGGATTCAACCTCACAACCTCAACAATGTTCTGCAGAACGGACTCAAACCCTGTTGTTCTAGAGGATGGGTGCGTCCCATATTACATGAACCCAATTGCTACAGCAGTTCCTCTTTGGTGTGTGTGTGTGTGTCTGTGTGTGTGTGTGTGTGTGTGTCTGTGTGTGTGTGTGTGTGTGTGTCTGTGTGTGTGTGTGTGTGCGTGCAAGGTTCCCTATTGGTGCGATGGGGAGCCAGCCTGTCTGCTGCACAGTTGATCCTTATCGCCTGTCTCCTGATCGTAATACGTCACTGTGAGTCAATGGCATGCATAGGCTGGTATGTCTGTCTGACTGTCTGTCCGTCTGTAGTGTGTTTGTGTGTATGTGTGTGTTTGTGTGTGTGTGTGTGTATGTGCGTGCACCTGTGTGTGTGTTCCGGTTTGTGTTTGTTTGTGTGTGTATGTGCGTGTACCTGTGTGTGTGTGTATGTGCGTGCACCTGTGTGTGTGTTCCGGTTTGTGTTTGTTTGTGTGTGTATGTGCGTGTACCTGTATGTGTGTGTTTGTGTGTGTGTGTATGTGCATGCACCTGTGTGTGTGTTCTGCTTTGTGTTTGTTTGTGTGTACGTGCGTGTACCTGTGTGTGTGTTTGTTTGTTTGTGTGTGTGTGTGTTTTACTGTTGTTATTTGTATGTAATAAATTAAGCATACATGGTATTTATTCATGTTGTCTTATTAATAAAAGCTTTGTGAAAGATTTCACAATTGTGTGGCAAATGTTGGACTCTCTTTATTTTATCCTCGACATCAAACACACACATCACAAGTGCCAGTCTTTGATGGAGTATCAACATCGTACATCTGTCCCTACGCAGACATTACAGACGTGACCCCCATTTGACCTCCGCGCAGCCCCCGTTGAACCCATGAACCCGTGGGAAAACTGGCACATGAAACGAAGAGCCCCCAAGCGTCCAATCTACCTGTGGGAGTGTTCAGCACGCGCGCTTGTGAGCGGCACCCAGGCACCGGCGCTCTCCCGTTTGGCAACATATTTTCTTACCGGGAACCGAGAATAGACGGTCATGGACGCGGGCAAAACTACCGGTGATCAAGGAGCAGGACTTCTGGATGTTGGCACCATGTTGACGAAGGCCGAGCAGGAGTGCTGCTCCGGGACTACTTCAGAGAGGCAGACGGGGGCGGACGTGGCCCAGGACCGTCTCCTCAAACCCCCGTACTCTTACGTCGCTCTCATCGCGATGGCAATCAAGGAGAGCAACGAGAAGAGGCAAACTCTGAGTGGGATATACGAATACATCATCGACAAGTTCCCTTACTACGAGAAGAATAAAAAAGGCTGGCAGAACAGCATCCGACACAACCTGAGTCTGAACGAGTGCTTCGTGAAGATCCCCAGAGCAAACCGAGGGGACGGGAAAGGCAACTTCTGGATCGTGGATCCCGAGTTTGAAGACATGTTCGAGCGCGGCAACTTCCGACGGAGGAAGCGGGTCCGGAGACCCTTCACGGCGCCGGGCCAACCCTACCTGCGCGGGACCCCTGTGGACTACAACGAGCCTCTGTACGTGCACGCGCTGCCGGAGAAGCTCGTCTACATGCAGCCGGCCCAGTACGTCAGCGGGTCGTGGGCGCTGTGTCACCCGGGCTCTACGCCACAGACCACCGGGGGATACGGGCCAACGTCGCTCATCAACGGACACGCTCGCTGTATCTCGCCGAATGGATACACAGCCGGGATGACGGGAGGCTACTACACCCCGGGTCACTTCCACCCTCCTCTCGGGACCCACCGCCACCCGTCCGTGCTGGTACCCCACGGAGTGTGCCCCTACGGCGGCCTGGCCCAGCCCCTGACCCTGGACGGAGGCAGCGTGTCCGTGGAGAGCTACTCACAGTTCTACTTGAGACCGTCAGAAATGCAACTGCCTTCTTTTGAATAGTCCTGAGTTTTTTGAGTTTTTGGATGAAAATATACGTTTACGTTTGTTCAGCTGCACAGATAAGTGCGTCTGCATCTAATGGTCTAATTGTCTTTTCAGTAAAAAAACAACAACAACCATTATACTAAATACAGTGGTCAAATGTCAAAGGGACCAAATATGCATCGACATTACATCCAATATCTTATTTTAAGATGTAGCCTATTCTCTAAATTCCTTCGTTGAGTGTTTTTCGCATGGTATTGTGCAGAGACTGACGTGTTGCCTGGCTGTTGGCCACCACTGTTATTTATTTAGTTTCTTTGGTGTTATCTGATTCATTTAATGTATTACAACGCACCGCCTATCCTCCGTGTGCTAGTTTACCACTTATCAGGCACTTTGACTGCTTTTACTATGTGATGAAGGCTCAAAGTTTGTTACTGTTCTTGTTTGCCATGAAAGTTATATTTCAATAAAGTTTCAATATATTTTTGCATTAAAACACTCATTGTTTATTTAGACCCATCACTACAGCACAACATTTTAGCTAGACTAAAATGTTGATTGAATGAATATCATTTGCTTTGGATTGCTTAAATTTTGTTTTTTCTTTGCGCACTCAAACATAGAAAACATACGACTATACGGCTACTTGAATCTACAGCATAGTTCATATTTATTTTGTGTATTAATGAAATAGTAAAAAAAAAAAAGCCAAACAGCCTTCAAGTAAATAATCACAGGAACTCGACAGGAAATCACTAAAATGCCCTAAATGTAAACTCAGGTGTGAAACGAGTTCCAGTGACGTACATCATAAACCCGCCCACAACAGTGACGTATTTTCCGGTTCCGCCGCAGGGGCGTGATAGGCGGAAAGCGTGCGCGCCTATTCTTCCACAGCTGCTACCTTCACCACATCGCTCATGTTCTGCTAGCCTTGCTCTATGTACCCCCGGGAGATGGAGACCATACGCCGGTTCCTCGACGAGCACACGGAGGTCCTGTACGGGGGCGTCGGGGCAGCGGCGCTCGTCTCCGGCGGAGCGCTCATCTATAAAGTCGCCACAAGGTAAGAAGCTGCTTACCTTAGCATGTTAGCGCTGCGGCCGAACCAGGCGTTCAGGGGTGTGTTGGTGTGGTTTGTTGTGGTGCTGTAGGCACCTAAATTACCCCGTTATGTATTTTTTATGGTTTTGCAATTCATGAAAACCTAGACAACTGATAGCCTGACGACTGTTTAATGTTGGGTTACGAGTCGTGATTGCTTGCTGCCATGTTGTGATCGTCAACAAGGCACTGGCGCTATAATTGTTCGCTTCATGGCACCGCTCTTCTTATGTTTTGTGAATGTATTCCAACTTTGTTGTGAATATGTTATGTAACATCAGCTACACATCACTTATTACACGATTGAAAGCTCTAACATAATACCACAGTTAGCCCTTTCAGAAAGTCCACTTATCTTTCTTTGCGCACGCTGCCATTTGAAACTGTCAATCACACGATATGTGCAAACGCTCTCCGCTTTGCAGAAAGAAGCCCACCCATGCCAACGTCAACTGCTGGTTCTGCAGCCAGAGCACCGTGGTGCCCTATGGAAACCGGAATTGCTGGGACTGTCCCACCTGTGAGCAGTACAATGGCTTTCAAGAGGTATGGTGCATGTGGTTATCACAGAGCAACTACAGAACAGTAATGAGGATGGAAACAGACATTCAATAATTAAAATGGTAATAATATGCAAGAACTATATCCCCAAAAATATAGAATATCACCAAAGTAAATATTAGAATTATTGATGGAGAATTAATGGCCAATTTGTTATTACTTAACCATAAATGTTGGCTAAATGATAGACTTCTGTGACCTTCAGAACGGGGACTACAACAAGCCCATCCCGGCCCAGTACCTGGAGAACCTGAACCACGGGGTGTCAGCCAGCCGGCCCCCGTCCGAGACCCCCCGCACTCTGCAGTGGGTCAACACGCAGATGCTGCTCTGCCGCAAGTGCAACAACAACCAGTCGTCCAAGATCAAGCAGCTGGCGTCCTTCACCCCCAGGGACGACGTACGTATGGCTGTCGACGACGACCTAATCCCCCCAGTCAGCGTTGCTCCTTCACTGTTCAGCGTGCCACCGTCCCCCGGCCTTGTTACACGTAGCTTCTGCTGCGCTGTGATGTCGGCGTCCCCGCGACGCAGCCGGCTCTCTGCTGTGATGAGGCACCGTTTGTCTGCTTCTACGGGTCATTTGCCGCCGTCGCCATGTCTAAAGACGATGGCTGCTGTTCACAGGAGAACTACGACGAAGAGATCGAGGCCTACAAGCACCACCTGGAGCAGACCTACAAGCTGTGCCGGCCGTGTCAGGCGGCGGTGGAGTATTACATCAAGTACCAGAACCGGCAGCTCCGCACGGGGCTGCTGACCCACCAGCTCCGCCGCGGCAGGGACGCAGACAACGGCTTCGTCAAGGTAACCGCCTTGACCATCTACAAAACACTAATATACATTTATTTTTTTTTCAATGTTACTTCAATAATACCTTAGCTGAGAGAAAATGGGTTTAAAATCTCCAAAAGTCTACTCTGACCCCAAGGCCGTTATTCCGTGATGAGGATGTTCTAGCTCCGCGGGCGGGCTGCGTCTGACAGAGGGTTCATCTTCTAAACCCTCAGATCTGGCGAAGATTCTCTCTTCACGAGCATCAGACTATAAATTAGGGGTGGGAAAAATAATCGATTCTTTGCTGCATCGCGATCCTCTCTAGAATGATTCCGTCTCGATGCAGATAAATTAATAATCGAAATGAAAAAGAAAACAAACTTTTTTTTTTGTTCACCTGCTGCAACATTCTGTTTGCCAGAGAGGGATAATTTTAGTAATTTTAAAATTATTAAATTTATCTTCAGTGTGTATTGGCCAATCTGACTTGTCTTGAGACGATTGCAATTCAGCCTATGCATAGCATGCACGCAAACTCACAGCCAGACACAAGAACTCCTTTTTATTCAAGAGCAGCTTTTTCTTTAATGACAGAAAAGAATGATTAGAAAGAAAATAAAACTGAAACCTATTTTTTTACATGCTTCCATAGGGTGTTGTAATGCAAGCTGCATTGATTATTGCATTGTTCATAGTCATATTTGTGACAAAAGCTTTCTCTCTAATAAAATATTAGATAAGTTAATTCATCTGTTGTCTTAAATGATCGTCATAAAAGTAGGAAGTGATTAGCAAACTCTCTGTAGCAAATTCAGATGTGTGTGTGTGTGTATATATATATATATATATATATATATATATATATATATATATATATATATATATATATATATTTGAAAATCACGCATGGAAATGTACATAAAAAAATTTGTTGCATCGATAATCGCTTTAGAATCGAATCGTTGACCTCATAATCGGAATCAAATCGTGAGGTGGCAAGAGATTCCCACCCCTACTATAAATCCCACCGTACACTTTCATAGCCCAAAATACGCTTCTTTGTCCTCTAAAGATGAAATAGATTTGTGAAAGCGTTGGTCGATTGAAGGATTGGGTTCAATTATTGAGACAGTTGCTACAGAAGAGGACTGAAGCAGTGAAAGAGTTAAAATAGATTTGAACAGATGGAAGGTTTGCGTTATTGAAGTCCTTTGTGACGGCGTACGTCTGTAACTCCTCCCCAGAGCCCCGCCTCCATCGCCACGCCCGCGGGGGTGATCCTGCTGCGCGCCCTGGCCTTCCTCACCGCCGCCTTCCTGCTGGCCGTGGTGTTCTCCTGCTGGTCCGGTGGGCCCGCCCCCCCCACCCTGCCCGGCGCGGGGCAGAAGAACCAGAGCGCCGGCGGGGGGGGACCCGCGTGGCACAGCCTGCTGGAGCGGCTCCCGGGCGTCGCCGTGGAGACGGCCCGGCGGGGGTGGCGCTACGGCCGGGACAACCAGATGGCGGTGGTCTCCGTGGGGCTGCTGGGCTGCCTGACCGCCGTCCTCCTCGCCGGACCCGTCAGGTACGGGGTCCACGGGGCGGCTGAAGCCTGGACCGGACTGTAGAGGGCTGCGGTCATGCCACCAGGTGTGGGGGGTGACATCACAAGTGGGCGTGTCCACCCAGATATGTGAAGGACAGATGAGCGACGTAGTCCACTGGGTGGATGGTGGACGGATCTACCCAGCACAGATCTAGGTGGACACGCCCGCTTGTGATGTCACGATGAAAGTCCTTCCCTCCCTGCGCCAAACGGCTCGTACCGGCTAATGACCGCAGCCCTTTAAGTCCTTATTCTGACACTCGACCGGGAATGTCTGTTAAGTGGGGATCCTTTGATTGGGGCGTTTTGTGTATAATAATTAGTGATTGACCGATATTATCGGCTGATTTTTGCGTTTCGCACGTGTATCGGTGTCAACCTTTTTTTATTTTATTTTTAATTTAGCCGATTCTCTTTTTCTTCATATTTTATCCCGGCATTATTTACAGACCGTATCATAAATGTTACTTTTTAAATTGAGACTTGTAACACTTGTTATCATCATTGTGTATTTTTATGATGTAAATTGAGGGAGCGAAAGCAGTGTCGGCTGCAAATATCGGCTCAAGAAAATCGGTATCCGCGTATCGGTCATCGGCTAAGGCTGATGAAAGAAAATCTGCCCTAAAAAATCCATATCGGTAAACCCCTAATAACGATCTCAAACCCCATGACCGTAAGAAAGGTGTTTCAGACACTAATGGGTGACAACAAGGCAACTTCTACAATCCATATCTATATTCAATCAACATTTACCTGTGTGTGAATGCAGCCACCAACGGGGTTGATTGGCATTAACATTGATTGAAATTCTTTATTGACAAATGGATCAAACCCAGTGAAGCCAGAGGGTTTATTATAACAATCCAGGCAACATGGACCCCAGTCGTTGAGGTTTTCATGCATCAGAACCGTTTAATCCAGAGGAGAACCCTGACCCCTGCTCCTGACCCCTGCTCCTGTCCCCCAGGTTAAGGAGGATTGACGCCGTGGCGGCCGTGCTGTGGCTGTTGCTCCTGGTTCTCTACCTGGCCGAGGGCTACCTGGCCGAGGGCTACCTGGCCGGCGCCCCCGGCTGGTTGGACGCCGCCAAGCTGGGCATTGCCGCCCTCTGCTGCCTGGTCTGCTTCGGAGCCGCCGTGGCAACGCGCAAGTCGGTCGGTCCCAGAAGAGCCCGGGGTCGAAGGTCAGAACCCCAACAGTAAACACCTGTAGACACCCACTCGGTACGGCTTAGGACCTGCAGCAGGCAGGCGGTTCTTTAAGAGTCCTCCTGGTTCTGCAGCTCGGAGCCGGTTCTATAAGAGTCCTCCTGGTTCTGCAGCTCGGAGCCGGTTCTATAAGAGTTCTCCTTGTTCTGCAGCCTGTTCTATAAGAGGCCTCCGGTTCAAAGACAAAAGCTGAACATTTCTGTATTAGTTTTTTGGGACTGCTCCAGTAATGCACCATTAACTAACCCAAACAGTCCCTCCTACTATGGAGGCTTTGTGATGACACCTTCTGGCTATTTGTCTGTCTTTTAGATCAACATGGCCCCGGGCATTATTGCAGGGGCGGTTTTAAATATTTAAATTGACTTTTAAGTGAGTTAAAAGTAAAAAAAAAAGTGTTTCAATAACGAGTTTGGTACATAGAGGATTTCAAGCTCTCCTGTAGCACAATCTTGTGTGTGTGTGTGTGTGTGTGTGTGTGTGTGTGTGTGTGTGTGTGTGTGTGTGTGTGTGTGCCATGTCATTTGTATACTAATATACTTTTAATACAAACACCTTTTTTAAGTTTGGCCACAGCTGTTCCAATGTGAAGGTACCGTTTTTTGTATTGTTATACTCTCTCTTGGAGATTGTTCTTCTCTATTTCTCTTTGCTGTTTTAGATAGAACTTTTTTCTGCTGGTAACTTTGTGCCTGTAGTTGAATACTAAGCAATTCACTGTGCTTTACTTTAAATACCCAAGATGGTTTCCAGAATTATGGAGTGAAAAAGTACTTTCAAAATGCAACTTCGGAACAGAAATTCAAGAAATTATGAAAAATACGTCACTGCGATTTACGTGAACCAAATTGTATGTAATTCACTTCACGTTTCTAAAACAAACCACATTGATCCGTTTATAAGAATTGATGGCTCGTCAATTATTTTAATAACCCTTCTGTAGAAAAAACGCTGTAGGGAAAACTGCGTAGTAATACTTTTAATTTCTTTTTGAGTTTTTGTGCATTTTGACTTTGTATGGGAAATATTTGTTTCTCGTGTTCTGTGTGTGAGGTGGATTTTTTTTGGGGGGGTGGGGGTAATACATTCTTGAGCAAAAAGGCCATGACTTGGGGGCAGATTTTATTTATTTAGGTCTAAATAAATGTTGCAATGCACACCTAGGAAATCCTAATCTTGGTAGTCCAGGGAGGTTTCTGACCACGGTACAAATAGAAGACACTTCTACTAACTTACTAAGGTGTGGGAGGTTTGGAAATAACAGAGCAATGTGTCGCTTATTGTAAATGAGTTGTGCAACATTTCATCTCCATACATGTATATTGTAGACACAGTCTCATACGACCAGTCATTTGAGAACGAATTGCCAACACATAGCAGCGACAACTGCACCTACTGGTCTGAAACCTTCTCTGTCTAACTATCACTACATTACGTCTAACTATCACTACATTAACTACACTTTACTACCTAACACTGGTACATGAATATGTCTCACTTACTGACAAAAACCTAAATAATCTACCTAGTATTTTAATCCTGGCTGTTGAACTTCATGTTCAACAATGTGAATCGACCTTATTGTATTGATTCCTGTACGCCAAATCTTTTTTTTTGATTGTAATTTTATCTATGCCATTTATTATTTCTGTATCATTCAAATAATCATCTTTTTTACTGCCGCACCAAGTCATGAAGTTATGCATACTTTCAATTTGCCAGCTAATAATGCAGAGTTGAACCGGCCTTACGGCTGATTGTGAAAGGTTAAGGCCTACAGAATGTTTCTCTCATCCTTTAAAACCTGCTTTTGACTTGCAAGTCAGAGATGGGTCATTGTCTGTTCCGTCCTTCATAGCAAAGCAGTGATCGCTATATTGTATGGTTCATAGTATGAATATTTTCCAAATGACACCTTTTAGCCTGGGATACGAAATGTACTTTTTTAAAAAATTGTAACGTTTTTTAAAGACGTGTTTTTCTTTGCCGATGACAGTATTATTTATTTTGGGGGGATTCTCTGTATTGCTTTGCCAAACCCAGAGTTATGTTCAGCTATATTTCTATCTAGGCCCCAGATTATTGGTCCAGGAGCTTCCTGATAACCTCAGGAGGAGTTACTTTAGGAGTCTAGCTGTAGAGGCCAATATGAAGGTATGGAGGGGTTATTTAATATGATGGGAGAAAAGTGAGTCACTACAAAATAATTGCTACAGCAATTAAAGGAATAATTATGAAGGACTACCTAAATTAATTACGTCTATGGAGTTTTGATTTTTCTTTTTTTGTGCGGGTGTGTGAATTGATTTCATTATTGTGACAAATGTGATTGTGCATGTATCTACATTTGTAAACAGTCGGAAGCATATTATGAAAGATTTAATTTTGTGTGTGTGTGTTGCAGGAACTCTTAATTACTTCATATTGTATGATACAGAAACAAACGTAATGTTAGCTTTTATAAGGTCAAATCCTGCCAGCTGTATTTATTTAGTTTTGGTCCAACTATCCTGTAAATGTAGAAAGCCTGCCATTTTTTTTTATGCTGCCCTAATTTATGTATGTATGATTTAAGATGTGAACTTACTTAACTTGCAAAAACAAAATAACGTGTAGACCAGTGTTTAATTTTTGGAAAGGAGCATTAATTGAAGTACATTATACAGAACATAAATTTAAAACACGAATACACGTTTCTTTTAAAGAACTCAAAGAACGTGTGTGAATGCATGTCTGGACAGTCTTTTCTGAAAAACACGTTACACCATCGATCAACGTAAACGACATCAACGGTGACAAACTGCTTATTCATATCTAGTCCGACATGTCAACCACATGCTGAATTATTCAAACCCTTCCCCAGAGGATGTGGTGTGTTAACAGAATAATTTTTACCAAAATAGATCCTGCCATTGTAAATTGTTATGAACCCCGATGTTGTGAGTTTATGGGAATGGCTTTTTATTCTCAGCAGCCAGACCAGACATAAGCTCATCTCCGGTGTAGGTTTTCCTTAATCGGTTACTTGCCTTTTAGAATTTGGACCTATGTTATTATCAGCTATTGTAGCTGTGTGTCCATAGTCTACTCTAGACGATGCCTGGAGAAGATTAGTTACGGAACATTCTCAATCGATTTTTGATCGTTGAGAACTGTGCTTTGAGGGATATTTGGTTGTGAATTTAGGGAGGCTGCGAAAATGATGAGTTCACTTTCATGTACTCTCTGAAACGACTCCTGCCTCATTGCTGTGTTTTGAACTGTAATAAAGTAATGTTTAAAATGATGCGTTGGTCTTCTCCCATGTTTTACCTTCAGTCATCTGACGGCAAGTGCCATTAAAATGAACCATTTCAGAATAGTTACTAACGCTTTTATTTTGTCCTTCTTAAACTACAATTGAGTCACAAAAGAAAAACAAACTGAAACTGTAATTAGACGGCAGGCGTGGAGCAGCCACACGATTGGCTGATCTGATAGACGCTGCGGTTCTTTAGTGATTTGGCCTCGCACTGTGACCAGCTTCCACTTCACTTTATAGAGTTCCCCTTTCTGTAACTCCTACGTGTTGGGGAACATCGGTCGGGACCGGAATGCGTCGGGTAGTTTCCCGAAGCTTTATCGGTCTCTGGACAGAAGCGTTGGAACGTGTTTGCCGACCGGTGTGTTCTGGTGTTGCAGGTACCTGGCGGGCCAGCCGCCGCTCTACCCCGGCCTGACGGACCCCTTCATCCCCACCCCGCCCCCCAGCGTCTCCAAGCTGGCCCCCTGCCGCCGGGCCCCCCCCGACCACAGGGCCTCTCCGTCCTCCCTCCCCGGGCGGCTCAACAGGGCCCTGTGCCTGGGCACCATCCCCTCCCTCACCAGGACGGGTAAGGTTAGCGCCGTAGCACATAGTTAGCACGCCGTAGCGCTGTTCATCAACCAGCCCTGTGGGTGGTCTTGTGTCGTCAGACCCAGCGGTGGAGGATCTGCAGGGTCTACTGCAGCTCTGAGGCCGCCCTGGCTCGCGTTTCACAGCCCTTGTCCTCCATCTTTGAGCCGTTATCTGCTCCATAATATCCTCAGTATTTTGAGGGTGCTTGAGTTTAGGTAGTCTCTTGATCAGATTATGATCCGCTCTGGTGGGTCTTGGTATGATGTCTGAGCCTATGACGGTGTCTGGGACAGTCTTCCACTCATTCACTGATTCGAGACGCTTTATTTCCAGACTCGGGCTTCCTCTTCAGCGGCAGCCGCCCGGCCTCCCAGTGCCAAGACTCTCCGTCCTCAGGTACGGCTCCGCCCTCCTTCAGTCGCCTTCTGCCAGCGACCTGAGCCGCATGAACCACACAGGAGGAGGACCTGAAGCTCTGTGTGCAGACTGACTGATCTGTGGACCCCCGTACACTTAGAGACCGGGTCTTAGAGACCGACTTACTAACTACCGCTAACAAACGAAGCCTCTTCACAACGAGCCTCTCACGGCGCTACCATCGCCTGTACTCTGTGCACACTGACAGCTCACCGTTGGTTCTTAATGTCCGTGTAGCGGTGGTCGTTGGTTCTTAACGCTCGTGTGTCCGGCCCCCAGATTACTTCTCCCTGAAGTCCGGGAGCCGGCCGTCGTCCCCGGGCCCCTCGCCGGTCCCCTCCCTGGCGGGCTCCGTGACCTCCACCTCCAGCTCCGCCCGCCAGAGACGGCCCCTCATAAGCCCCGCCCGCCTCAACATCAGTGGCCGCAAGCTCCGCCTCTTCTCCCAGGAGGCCGAGCCCCTGCCCATGTCCCCGCCCCTTTCCCCGCCCCTCTCCCCCAACCACTGCTACGCTGAGCCCGCCCCCTCGGTCTGCAGCGGGCGCGGCTCCCCGGACCTCGCCCCCTCCCCGGGCCACAGCGGTAAGGTGGGACCCCGGTAACCATGGTTACGGTTGTACCACGGGCGGCAGTAGCTCAGCAGGTAGAGAGCGAACCAGCAACCTTCAGGTTGCTGATCGAACCAGCAACCTTCAGGTTACCAGCCAACCGGCTGGTAACCTTCAGGTTGCTGGTTCGATCCCAGGCTCCTCCCCCTGACTGCTCCTGACCAGCCGGCTGGCACCCTGCGTGGCCGACCCGCCGTCGTGCGTGGGTGGGTGTTTGCGTGGGTGTGTGCGTGGGAGTGTGGGTGTGTGCGTGGATGTGAGGCCGTAGTGTAAAGCGCTCTATAGATGCAGCCCATTCACATCTACATGATCCGGTTGCTACTGGTCTGGACTGACGGTACCACCGGGGGAGAGTACTGGCGTCCACAGTGTGTGAGGTGTCCTCTGTTCTCCCTCAGGGCTGAGGTCCTTCCAGGGCGACGGCAGCCTGGTCGGGCAGCAGAAGGGCAGCTCCTCCGGGTCCTCTGCCTGCATGGTGGACACCACCACGCAGGGGGTGGAGCCCGCCTCTACGTCACCTGGTGGGTGGAGCGCTCACCAGCACACAGAGCTTTAGGTTAACACCACAGCACGTAGAGAGGAGACACCGGCACGCTAGAGAGAGGAGACACCAGCACACAGAGCTTTAGGTTAACACCACAGCACGCTAGAGAGGAGACACCGGCATGCTAGAGAGGAGACGCCAGCACACAGAGCTTTAGGTTAACACCACAGCACGCTAGAGAGGAGACACCAGCACACTAGAGAGGAGACACCAGCACGCTAGAGAGAGGAGACACCAGCACACTAGAGAGGAGACACCAGCACACTAGAGAGAGGAGACACCAGCACACTAGAGAGAGGAGACACCGGCACGCTAGAGAGGAGACACCAGCACGCTAGAGAGGGGAGACACCAGCACACTAGAGAGGGGAGACACCAGCACACTAGAGGGGAGACACCAGCACACTAGAGAGGAGACACCAGCACACTAGAGAGAGGAGACACCAGCACACTAGAGAGAGGAGACACCGGCACACTAGAGAGAGGAGACACCGGCACGCTAGAGAGGAGACACCGGCACGCTAGAGAGGAGACACCAGCACGCTAGAGAGGGGAGACACCGGCACGCTAGAGAGAGGAGACACCGGCACACTAGAGAGAGGAGACACCAGAACACTAGAGGGGAGACACCAGCACGCTAGAGAGAGGAGACACCAGCACGCTAGAGAGAGGAGACACCAGCACGCTAGAGAGAGGAGACACCAGCTCACTAGAGAGAGGAGACACCGGCACACTAGAGAGGAGACACCAGAACGCTAGAGAGAGGAGACACCAGCACACAGGGTGTTCGGTTAACGTCACACTAGAGAGAGGAGACACCGGCACACTAGAGAGAGGAGACACCAGCACACTAGAGAGGAGACACTAGAACACTAGAGAGAAGACACCAGCACGCTAGAGAGAGGAGACACCAGCACACAGGGTGTTCGGTTAACGTCACACTAGAGAGAGGAGACACCGGCACACTAGAGAGAGGAGACACCGGCACACTAGAGAGAGGAGACACCGGCACACTAGAGAGAGGAGACACCGGCACACAGGGTGTTCGGTTAACGTCACACTAGAGAGAGGAGACACCAACACACTAGAGAGAGGAGACACCAGCACACAGGGTGTTCGGTTAATGTCACACTAGAGAGAGGAGACACCAGAACACAGGGTGTTCGGTTAACGTCACACTAGAGAGAGGAGGCCTATGGTCTTTCAGGAGCTGTGTTCCAAAGCGTTCCCTATTCACTCACTATTCCCTATAGTGTTCATGATATAGGGAACGAACAAACGAGACGTTTTGGGTATTTTAAGTCCACTATATAGTGAATGAAATTAACCACTGAGAATTCGACCACCCCTACCAATTTCCGAGCACCCTATATAGTTCCCTATATCCGTGATAGGGAACGATTTCGACAGCTAAGGAGATGGAACAGGGCTGGTTTTGATCCTTTTTAAATTTGGACAGTGTTATTTTATGTCTGCCTTTATTTAAAATGGCCTTTCGGCCATTTTCGTGCTTTGGGTTTAATGTTGTATTAAATCTAATGTAAATATCAGAATAGTTCAAGTTTGAATTACTCTTAATGCGGTTAAAAATGACCCCTGAAGAATAAGAATATGGTTAAGTATAATATAATGCCAGAATGCCCAGTTCTAGTATCTAATGGATCATTCAATGGCGTTTCTCCTCAGGATTGGTCAAGCGGTTCGTGTGGCCGGGGCTCCTATTGGCTAGCCTGAGTGTCAATCTCATCTTCTCAGCCCTCTACGTGTACCGCAGCTGGGAGTGAACCAGGGGACCCCCCCTCTCTCCTGGCCTGTCTGAGTCGGCCTTGCTCGGCCCTTTCGTCCAATCAGTGTCATCCTGAGCGAGCCAGCCGTGCTCCAGGGAAGGTGGAGGACACGTTTTGTTTCCGCTCCCTGAGGCTCGGCCCAAGGACCAATATGAGCTCTGGTTTTGTTGGCCCGTCTGAGTCTGAGGTGTCAGGGAGGGTCTATGCTTGTTCATCACAGCCTTGAAGCTCCCCACTGTCCCCTTTAAAAAAAAAAAAAAGTGACGAGTCTTAAATCTGTAGTGAGTCCAAACACGCTGAAAGAAGGAGTCATACGTCCAAATTAAACATGACAATGTTTCAGAACTCAAACTCATGTCGAGGGGAAGTCGGTCGAGGTTGTAGAAATCTGCAATAAAACAAGTGCTGCTCATGGAATCGTACTTAACACTGAACCCCCCCCCCCCCCCCCCCCCCATAGGAGTTAACGTATGTTCGGCCACTTGTTCAGCAAACAGCGCAACGTGAACGCCCAGCCCCACTTATTCTTTGTTCCAGTTGTACATGGAGCACACACTACAGAACTTAAACCTACCCTTTTAGAACACCTGCGTTCCATTGAGATCTGGACTCAGTATTTGTTGTGCATTTTAACACAACTTTCAAAAATCTCAAAAGTTACAAAAGAAACAAATGCTTGCATCTCTGTAAGTGTGTGTGTGTGTGTGTGTGTGTGTGTGTGTGTGTGTGTGTGTGTCTAACCCTTGAGTTCAGTCTTTAGTGTCCGTTGAGTAAGGCACCGTACCGTTTGACTCACAAATGTGCATGTTTTTCAGAGCAGTTGTGTATCTGGATTCTAAGCTATCAGGTGTTAGTATTTATATAAATTTTGCTTTAGAGAAAGTGTATTGCCTGTATCACAGGTTGTGTGGTGCTGTTATGCCTGCATCTTAAGCTAAGTGACTTGTCTATTGAGTGTCGTTTTGTGTTTATCTTGGAGGTTTACGTTCCAATAGAACATTTTATATCTGCTTTCGGATGTGGGATCATGCATTATAGTTTGGCTCCTTTTGTTTGTATTGAAGGAAAAAGGTGAATCGATGACTTGTGTTTTGAATGTATAATTTACAAGAGACTACTGTATTGTGTCTACAATTTGTCAGTCCTTTGAAGGCAGGGGGGTTTTTTCTCAAAGAGAAATGATTTGTCGAATGACGGCACACTTTTTTGCGGTGTTAGCATTGCCAATGCTGAGACATTTTGGGGGCTGCGAGTATGAACTCCGGATAATTGTGTGTTTGCTTATTAAAGCACTGTTTTTATTTATAAATTGTAAATGGATGTACCCCTCTTTTCTCTTTTCCTCTATTCATAATGACTCTAAGAGAAACTGCTACTGAAACTCCAAACGAAAACAGCCTGACCACAGGGAGCTCTTTGAATGACTTATGTTACCCTAAACTACCTGTTCCCATGTAACCGATGCCTACTTAGATAAAACCTGTTTTAAAACGGTCCAGATCTGGAATATTAGGTTTTAATACAAACACAATGCGTGTAGTAAAAAATGATTCTATGAATTCCACAGGACAACCAATTGCAAATCCTCTAACTCAAATTGTAATTAATTTGAATTAATTAATTGTGACTTGTTTTTATTTTATTAAATTGAAACGATGTATGGGCAATTAATTCATTGTCAATTAGGAAATGTTCGATGAGTTTAACAATTCATTTCGTTTTCTGGACTATGTTGTAACTATTGGTTGATTGTTTTCAGTGGTGGACGTTCTTTAGAAAATTAAAATCATTTTTGAGAGGGTTTTCAATCACTCCCTTCCAATTCTTTGACCAAGACACAACTTAAGTACCCCCTCTTGTGGCAATAAAGGCCATTAAATTAAACACACGTTATATGATAACTGAGTGAAAAGCAGTTCGACTAAATGGTTCTCCTGTATATTACACAACCCGGAGTTAGCTTAGGCCATGGGCAGACGGTTCTGAGCTTGTGGGCAAATAACAAGGTTGTCAAGTGTTGCCATGGAAATGAAAGACTTGGTTTGACAGTTGATTTGTAGACAAGGTAAAGTGTTTGGTTTACCTGCCAAGTCTCAAGGCTGAACAGGAAAACGTGAATGAACCTGCTGAAGGCATATTCGTTTGTAAAGTAATAGACTCACATTGGGTGTCAAGGCATTTTGTCAATTCATCATGAAATCGATCTGGATTTTAAATTTATGGGACTTTTTCTTTTACAGAAAACCATCTACAAAAACAACTCGAGCAAATCTAATAGGCCTACTGTACCCCTCGTAGGCCTACTCATTGTTTGGTGTGCAGTTATATGAATTAATCCAACTCAAAAACTCAACTTTCATGTCCTACGGCATCTCTGAAAATAAAACCGAAGGATTTAAGGCTGTGCATCTGCATGCCCTCTGTGTTGGATAAACCTGTATCATCTAGCTACTGGTGCTCACCCACTCAGGACGCATGGAGAGCCTGTTATTCAGAACAAATGGTTTCTCTCCTTCAATACTTCCTGTTTTAACCATCTGGTCCAAAAGCAAACCTTGTGTGCCCATCGAGGACTTTCCTCACTGGCAAGCCAGTGGTTTGATTCATGAGGTCCCTGATGGCATTTATTATGGCCATCAAATGTCATAGTCCTATCAGCCTACGATTTGTAAAGGAGCATGGTGAATATCCCCAAAGCAGACCTTATGCTACCTATAATTGCTCCATATAAGAGGGATTATGTATTCATCCAAATTGTGTATTTTACTTTTCTATAGGTTCACCTATAGAGTTGCCCTTATATTTCTGGTGTAAGAAAACACTTTTTGTAATTCCGTGGATTTTTGTGCCCTCATTTCCCCTTTTCTGGCCGGCCTACTACTGCGGTTTACCTTCCACTTTCCACGAGAAAGTCCGGCCTTTATAAGGTAAAATGCGTGAGTGTGTGTGTGTGTGTGTGTGTGTGTGTGTGTGTGTGTGGGTGTGTGTGTGTGTGTGTGTGTGCGCGCGTGTTTTCTTCTACAGTGACAGGTGCAAAGCTATTTTGCACTCACAGAAAATGACTAAGTAGGTGAAAGAAATCCCCCCCCGGTGCATTAGGGATGTATTTCAAGTAGTTAATTATTTTTGTCGCAAGCGTGAACAGAAATGAGAAAACTAGTATGCATTCATTTGCTCGGAAAGAGGAAGAGGGCAGTCTTGGCGGGTGAATTTAACACTTTGATATTTGTGAACGTTTTGTTGACGCTCCCTTGGCCGCCACCAAGAGCGGTGGAGACGCGCAGTCAGTGCAGCACCATCGCTTGAATGACAACGCACAAGCCAGACGCACAGCGGAAATTTCTTTTTACATCGGCGCTTGGATCTGTAAAACAAGTCATCCTGGGATTACTGAAGAAGCGGATTTTTGTGGAGTTGCTGTCTCTGAATCGGAACAACCCCAGAATAATGAAGAGATGACCGGCCGTGGTGTCCGCTTGTACTGCTGAGGCAAGTGTCTGGAACAGGTTGACAACATGGTCCGCTCCTCACTGTGAAATGACAACATTGACATGGTCATCGCAGCGCTGCCGGCTGTCTTGACACGATTCCTTTTTAGTCTGCCGAAATTGCTCTACTTTTATTCAATGATGCGGTAGCAGTTTGATCTCGCTAAATGGACACTGTATTGATCCTGTTATTATCACTGTTATGTTAAAATATAATGCAAATGACCAGTCAAAAAACGTGTGTTGAGACGTATGTGTGGGTACTCGGAAGTGTTTTTGAAACAGTTGCTGTATCTCGTCGGTTGCCTGTATTTGACCCTTCTGAACATTGAGTAAGACCCTGCACGTTAGGCACGTTCGACCCCAGACAGACCACAACAGCACACATCTAGAATATCACCAAACCCGTGTCCGTTTACCAGCCGGGGCAGGGTCAGACGAGAACCCTCGTCTGTACTGTTGGTTGATCGATCACCAGTGCTGTTCCCTCCCTAATATATTGATTAAAACTGAATAGTAGCATGACTGAGTTGCATATCAAATATTTATGCAATGTGTGAACACAATATCTATATATTGCACATCGCAAAATCAAATATTTGTCTATGCAACTAATGTTATGTTTCAATGTATGTATTTATTTATATAAATAAATACATACATTAAATATACTTTGTGTGTGTGTGTGTGTGTGTGTGTGTGTGTGTGTGTGTATATATATATATATATATATATATATATATATATATATATATTTAATGTGTGTGTGTGTTTATATATATATTTAATATATATATACACACACATTATATACATATATATATATTTTTATATTTTCAATATATATATATATAAAATGTGTGTCTATATATGTGTTTGTATATATAATGTTATATATACATTGCGTTTTCGCGTGTGCGCGTGTGTGTGTGTGTGCGTGTGTGTGTGTGTGTGCGTGCGTGCGTGCGTGCGTGTGTGTGTGCAGCGGTGGGCTGGCGGTAGATGAGTCCGTCACCATGCCCCCAGGGAAGTATGGGACGGAGGAGGAGTGGGAGGCAGAGGGGAACGCCGACATCATGGTGGACTTCCTGCTCCCGACCGGCATCTTCCTGGAGTTCCCCGTGTCTCGCAACGATACCATCGCCGACATCAAGAAGGTGGGTCCTCAATACACACTATACACCTTTATATAGGTCCATCTATACACCTTTATATAGAGGGACATGGTCATCAATACGCACTATACGCCTTTATATAGAGGGACATGGTCCTCAATACACACTATACACCTTTATATAGGTCCATCTATACATCTTTATATAGAGGGACATGGTCCTCAATACACACTATACACCTTTATATAGGTCCATCTATACACCTTAATATAGAGGGACATGGTCCATCAATACACACTATACGCCTTTATATAGAGGGACATGGTCATCAATACACACTATACGCCTTTATAAAGAGGGACATGGTCATCAATACACACTATACACCTTTATATAGGTCCATCTATACATCTTTATATAGAGGGACATGGTCATCAATACACACTATACGCCTTTATATAGGTCCATCTATACATCTTTATATAGGTCCATCATCTATACATCTTTTTATAGGTCCATCAATACATCTTTGTATAGAGGGACATGGTCCATCAATACACACTATACATCTTTATATAGGTCCATCTATACATCTTTATAAAGATGGACATGGTCCGTCAATACACACTATACATCTATATATCAAAGGACATGTTCCATCAATACACACTATACATCTTTATATAGGTCCATCTATACATCTTTATATAGATGGACATGGTCCATCAATACACATTATACATCTGACTCACTAGACTGCACATTCTAGATGACCAATGAATTTATTAACATATATTTATATAAATAGTAAATCAACAAACGTATATCAATAAACTAATTGTTTCTGTTTTGTAAGAATGTCAGGCATTACAATATAGTACCCAGAATTGGATTCCCACACACTCATTGACGCAGTATCGTTTTAATTCAAATGGTACGTATAATATGCTTTTAAACAAATTGGCTGAATAAATATGTCCCTCCAACATTAGTTTAATTAAAACATCAAACACACTCCTGAAAACACTGGCTTGTGTTTGACAGTCTCATGGAAGTGAATTGTAGCCTACAGCCTCTCTCTCTCTCTCTCTCTCTCTCTCTCTCTCTCTCTCTCTCTCTCTCTCTCTCTCTCTCTCTCTCTCTCTCTCTCTCTCTCTCTCTCTCTCTCTCTCTCTCTCGCTCTCTAATATGCAAGGATAAGGGATAGTGTGTTGTCTAGAGGAGGCAGATTCTGCTGTCGGAGCCATTGTGTGCACCAGTTTCTATGCCAACAGGCCTGCCACTCCAGACTGTCTGATGGAGACTGTTAAAGCAAGCACTGATACTGACTGTTCAACTGAGCCAGACTGAACCTCCTCAACACAACTTTGAGCTTTTATTA